>NC_140996.1:82290909-82539275 GCF_052327205.1 Somniosus microcephalus | reverse complement strand
CCCACCCTCAGTTTCCCCTCTTCCCCACCCTCAGTTTACCCTCTTACCCGCCCTCAGTTTCCCCTCTTTCCCGCCTTCAGTTTACCCTCTTCCCCACCCTCAGTTTACATTCTTCCCCGCCCTCAGTTTACCCTCTTCTCCACCCTCAGTTTCCCCTCTTTCCCGCCTTCAGTTTACC
This sequence comes from Somniosus microcephalus, assembly GCF_052327205.1. NCBI lineage: Eukaryota > Metazoa > Chordata > Chondrichthyes > Squaliformes > Somniosidae > Somniosus > Somniosus microcephalus. The sequence goes on along the minus strand of NC_140996.1, from coordinate 82,539,097 downwards.
CCCTTCTACACCCTCACTTTACCCTCTTCTCCACCCTCAGTTTACCCTCTTCTTCGCCCTCACTTTGCCCTTTTCCCCACCCTCAGTTTACTCTATTCCCCGCCCTCAGTTTACCCTCTTCCCCGACCGCAGTTTCCCCTCTTCTTCGCCCTCACTTTACCCTCTTCCCCGCACAAGTTTACCCTCTTCCCCGCCCTCAGTTTACCCTCTTCCTCGCCCACAGTTTACCCTCTTCCCCACCCTCAGTTTCCCCTCTTCCCAGCCCTCATTTTACCCTCTTCCCCGCCTTCAGTTTACCCTCTTCCTCGCCCACAGTTTACCCTCTTCCCCACCCTCAGTTTCCCCTCTTCCCCGCCCTCAGTTTACCCTCTTCCCCGCCCTCAGTTTCCCCTCTGCCCCACCCTCAGTTTACCCTCTTCCCCACCCTCAGTTTACTTGCTTCCCCGCCCTCAGCTTACTCTCTTCCCCACCCTCAGTTTCCCCTCTTCCCCACCCTCAGTTTACCCTCTTACCCGCCTTCACTTTACCCTCTTCCCCACACTCAGTTTACATTCTTCCCCGCCCTCAGTTTACCCTCTTCTCCACCCTCAGTTTACCCTCTTCCCTGCCCTCAGGTTACCCTCTTCCCCACCCTCAGTTTCCGCTCCTCCCTGCCCTCAGTTTCCCCTCTTCCCCGCCCTCTTTTTACCCTCTTCCTCACCCTCAGTATCCCTCTTCCTCGCCCTCAGTTTACCCTCTTCCCAGCCCTCAGTTTACCCTCTTCCCTGCCCTCAGTTTACCCTCTTCCCCACCCTCAGTTTCCCCTCTTCGCCGTCACTTTACCTTCTTCCCCGCCATCAGTTTACCCTCTTCACTGCCCTCAGTTTACCCTCTTCCCCGCCGTCAGTTTACCCTCTTCCCCGCCCTCAGACTACCCTCTTCCCCACCCTCAGATTTCCCTCTTCCCCACCCTCAGTTTACCCCGTTCCCCACCCTCAGTATACCCTCTTCCCCGCCCTCAGTTTCCCCTCTTCCCCACCCTCAGTTTACCCTCTTCCCCACCCTCAGCCCTCTTCCCCACACTCACTTTACCCTCTTCCCCACCCTCAGCCCTCTTCCCCACACTCACTTTACCCTCTTCCCAGCCCTCACTTTACCCTCTTCCTCATCCTCAGATCCGCCTCTTCCCCACCCTCAGTTTCCCCTCTTCCCCGCCCTCAGTTTACCCTCCTCCCCGCCCTCAGTTTACTCTCTTCCTCGCCCGCAGTTTACCCTCTTCCCCACCCTCAGTTTACCCTCTTCCCCGCCCTCAGTTTACACTCCTCCCCGCCCTCAGTTTCCCCTCTTCCCCGCCCTCAGTTTCCCCTCTTCCCCACCCTCAGTTTAACCTCTTCCCCGCCCTCAGATTCCCCTCTTCCCCATCCTCAGTTTACCCTCTTCACCACCCTCAGTTTACCCTCTATCCCGCCCTCAGTTTTCCCTCTTTCCCGCCCTCGGTTTACCCTCCTTCCTGCCCTCAGATTCCCTCTTCCCCACCCTTAGTTTACCATCTTTCCCACCCTCAGTTTACCCTCAAACCCGCCCTCAGTTTCCCCTCTTCTCCACCCTCAGTTTCCCCTCTTCTTCACCCTCAGTTTCCCCTCTTCCCCGTCCTCAGTTTATCCTCTTCCCCGCCCTCAGTTTCCCCTCTTTCCAGCCCTCAGTTTCCCCTCTTCCCTGCCCTCAGTTTACCCTCTTCCTCGCCCTCAGTTTATCCTCTTCCCCGCCCTAAGTTTACCCTCTTCCCCGCCCTCAGTTTCCGGTCTTCCCCGCCCTCAGTTTACTCTCTTCCCCGCCCTCAGTTTCCCCTCTTCCTCGCCCTCAGTTTACCCTCTACCCCGCCCTCAGTTTCCCCTCTTCCCTGCCCTCAGTTTACCCTCTTCCTCGCCCTCAGTTGATCCTCTTCCCCACCCTCAGTTTATCCTCTTCCCCACCCTCAGTTTCCCCTCTTCCCGACCCTCAGTTTCCGCTCTTCCCCGCCCTCAGTTTCCCCTCTTCCCAGCCCTCACTTTACCCTCTTCCTCAACCTCAGATCCACCTCTTCACCACCCTCAGTTTCCCCTCTTCCCCGCCCTCAGTTTACACTCCTCCCCGCCCTCAGTTTACCCTCTTCCCCGCCCTCAGTTTACCCTCTTCCCACCCTCAGTTTAACCTCTTCCCCGCCCTCAGTTTCCCCTCTTCCCCATTCTCAGTTACCCCTCTACCCAGCCCTCAGTTACCCCTCTTCCCCACCCTCAGTTTCCCCTCTTCTCTGTCCTCAGTTTGCCCTCTTCCCCACCCTCAGTTTACCCTCAACCCACCCTCAGTTTCCCCTCTTCCCCACGCTCAGTTTCCCCTCTTCCCCACCCTCAGTTTCCCCTCTTCCCTGCCCTCAGTTTACCCTCTTCCCCGCCCTCAGTTTACCCTCTTCCTCGCCCTCAGTTAATCCTCTTCCCAGCCCTCAGTTTTCCCTCTTCCCTGCCCTCAGTTTACCCTCTTCCCCACCCTCAGTTTCCCCTCTTCGCCACCATCACTTTACCCTCTTCACCGCCATCAGTTTACCCTCTACCCCGCCATCAGTTTACCCACTTCCCTGTCCTCAGTTTACCCTCTTCCTCGCCCTCAGTTTACCCTCTTCCCCGCCCTCAGTTTACCCTCTTCCCCTTCCTCAGTTTACCCTCTTCCTCGCCCTCTGTTTACCCTCTTCCCCACCCTTAGTTTACCCTCTTCCCCGCCCTCAGTTTCCCCTCTTCCCCGCCCTCAGTTTACCCTATTCCCCGCCCTCAGTTTACCCTATTCCCTGCCCTCAGTTTACCCTCTTCCCCACCCTCAGTTTACCCTCTGCCTTGCCGTCACTTTACCCTCTTCACCCCCTCAGTTTACCCTCTTCCCCACCCTCAGTTTCCCCTCTTCCCGCCCTCAGTTTACCCTCTTCCCCACCCTCAGTTTACCATCTTCCCCACCCTCAGTTTACTCTCTTCCCCGCCCTCAGTTTACCCTCTTCCCCGACCTCATTTTCCCCTCTTCTTCACCCTCACTTTACCCTCTTCCCCACCCTCAGTTTACCCTCTTCCCCGCCCTCAGTTTACCCTCTTCCCCGCCCTCAGTTTACCCTCTTCCCCACCCTCAGTTTACCCTCTTCCCCACCCTCAGTTTACTTGCTTCCCCGCCCTCAGCTTACTCTCTTCCCCACCCTCAGTTTCCCCTCTTCCCCACCCTCAGTTTACCCTCTTACCCGCCTTCACTTCACCCTCTTCCCCACACTCAGTTTACATTCTTCCCCGCCCTCAGTTTACCCTCTTCTCCACCCTCAGTTTACCCTCTTTCCCACCCTCAGTTCACCCTCTTGTCCGCCCTCAGTTTCCCCTCATTCCCGCCTTCAGTTTACCCCCTTCTACACCCTCACTTTACCCTCTTCCCCACCCTCAGTTTACCCTCTTCTTCGCCCTCACTTTACCCTTTTCCCCACCCTCAGTTTACTCTATTCCCCGCCCTCAGTTTACCCTCTTCCCCGACCTCAGTTTCCCCTCTTCTTCGCCCTCACTTTACCCTCTTCCCCGCACAAGTTTACCCTCTTCCCCGCCCTCAGTTTATCCTCTTCCTCGCCCACAGTTTACCCTCTTCCCCACCCTCAGATTCCCCTCTTCCCAGCCCTCATTTTACCCTCTTCCCCGCCCTCAGTTTACCCTCTTCCTCGCCCACAGTTTACCCTCTTCCCCACCCTCAGTTTACTCTATTCGCGCCCTCAGTTTACCCTCTTCCCCGCCCTCAGTTTACCCTCTTCCCCGCCCTCAGTTTCCCCTCTTCCCCGCCCTCAGTTTCCCCTCTTCCCCACCCTCAGTTTACCCTCTTCCCCACCCTCAGTTTACTTGCTTCCCCGCCCTCAGCTTACTCTCTTCCCCACCCTCAGTTTCCCCTCTTCCCCACCCTCAGTTTACCCTCTTACCCACCTTCACTTTACCCTCTTCCCCACACTCAGTTTACATTCTTCCCCGCCCTCAGTTTACCCTCTTCTCCACCCTCAGTTTACCCTCTTCCCTGCCCTCAGGTTACCCTCTTCCCCACCCTCAGTTTCCGCTCCTCCCTGCCCTCAGTTTCCCCTCTTCCCCGACCTCTTTTTACCCTCTTCCTCACCCTCAGTATCCCTCTTCCTCGCCCTCAGTTTACCCTCTTCCCAGCCCTCAGTTTCCCCTCTTCCCTGCCCTCAGTTTACCCTCTTCCCCGCCCTCAGTTTACCCTCTTCCCCACCCTCAGTTTCCGCTCCTCCCTGCCCTCAGTTTCCCCTCTTCCCCGACCTCTTTTTACCCTCTTCCTCACCCTCAGTATCCCTCTTCCTCGCCCTCAGTTTACCCTCTTCCCAGCCCTCAGTTTACCCTCTTCCCCGCCCTCAGTTTACCCTCTTCCCCACCCTCAGTTTCCCCTCTTCGCCGTCACTTTACCTTCTTCCCCGCCATCAGTTTACCCTCTTCACTGCCCTCAGTTTACCCTCTTCCCCGCCGTCAGTTTACCCTCTTCCCCGCCCTCAGACTACCCTCTTCCCCACCCTCAGATTTCCCTCTTCCCCACCCTCAGTTTACCCCGTTCCCCACCCTCAGTATACCCTCTTCCCCGCCCTCAGTTTCCCCTCTTCCCCACCCTCAGTTTACCCTCTTCCCCACCCTCAGCCCTCTTCCCCACACTCAGTTTACCCTCTTCCCCACCCTCAGCCCTCTTCCCCACACTCACTTTACCCTCTTCCCAGCCCTCACTTTACCCTCTTCCTCATCCTCAGATCCGCCTCTTCCCCACCCTCAGTTTCCCCTCTTCCCCGCCCTCAGTTTCCCCTCCTCCCCGTCCTCAGTTTACCCTCTTCCCCGCCCTCAGTTTACACTCCTCCCCGCCCTCAGTTTACACTCCTCCCCGCCCTCAGTTTACCCTCTTCCCCGCCCTCAGTTTCCCCTCTTCCCCACCCTCAGTTTAACCTCTTCCCCGCCCTCAGATTCCCCTCTTCCCCATCCTCAGTTTACCCTCTTCCCCACCCTCAGTTTACCCTCTATCCCGCCCTCAGTTTTCCCTCTTTCCCGCCCTCGGTTTACCCTCCTTCCTGCCCTCAGATTCCCTCTTCCCCACCCTTAGTTTACCATCTTTCCCGCCCTCAGTTTACCCTCAAACCCGCCCTCAGTTTCCCCTCTTCCCCACCCTCAGTTTCCCCTCTTCCCCACACTCAGTTTACCCTCTCTCCCGCCCTCAGTTTCCAGTCTTCCCCGCCCTCAGTTTCCCCTCTATCCCACCCTCCGTTTCCCCTCTTCCCCGCCCTCAGTTTCCCCTCTTCTTCACCCTCAGTTTCCCCTCTTCCCCGTCCTCAGTTTATCCTCTTCCCCGCCCTCAGTTTCCCCTCTTTCCAGCCCTCAGTTTCCCCTCTTCCCTGCCCTCAGTTTACCCTCTTCCTCGCCCTCAGTTTATCCTCTTCCCCGCCCTAAGTTTACCCTCTTCCCCGCCCTCAGTTTACCTTCTTCCCCGCCCTCAGTTTCCCGTCTTCCCCGCCCTCAGTTTACTCTCTTCCCCGCCCTCAGTTTCCCCTCTTCCTCGCCCTCAGTTTACCCTCTTCCCCGCCCTCAGTTTCCCATCTTCCCCACCCTCAGTTTCCCCTCTTCCTTGCCCTCAGTTTCCCCTCTCCCTTGCCCTCAGTTTCACCTCTTCCTCGCCCACAGTTTACCCTCTTCCTCGCCCTCAGTTTATCCTCTTCCCCGCCCTAAGTTTACCCTCTTCCCCGCCCTCAGTTTCCCCCTTTCTTGCCCTCAGATTCTCCGCTTCCTTGCCCACAGTTTACCCTCTTCCCCGCCCTCAGTTTCCCCTCTTCTTCACCCTCAGTTTCCCCTCTTCCCCATCCTCAGTTAACCCTCTTCCTCGCCCTCAGTTTCCCCTCTTTCCAGCCCTCAGTTTCCCCTCTTCCCTGCCCTCAGTTTACCCTCTTCCTCGCCCTCAGTTTATCCTCTTCCCCGCCCTAAGTTTACCCTCTTCCCCGCCCTCAGTTTCCCGTCTTCCCCGCCCTCAGTTTACTCTCTTCCCCGCCCTCAGTTTCCCCTCTTCCTCGCCCTCAGTTTACCCTTTTCCCCGCCCTCAGTTTCCCGTCTTCCCCGCCCTCAGTTTCCCCTCTTCCTCGCCCTCAGTTTATCCTCTTCCCCACCCTCAGTTTATCCTCTTCCCCACCCTCAGTTTCCCCTCTTCCCAGCCCTCAGTTTCCCCTCTTCCCCGTCCTCAGTTTACCCTCTTCCTCGCCCTCAGTTTATCCTCTTCCCCGCCCTTAGTTTCCCCTCTTCCCAGCCCTCAGTTTCCCCTCTTCCCAGCCCTCAGTTTCCCCTCTTCCTTGCCCTCAGTTTCCCCTCTTCCCCACCTTCAGTTTCCCCTCTTCCCAGCCCTCAGTTTCCCCTCTTCCCCACCTTCAGTTTCCCCTCTTCCTTGCCCTCAGTTTCCCCTCTTCCTCACCCTCAGTTTTACTCTTCCCAGCCCTCAGTTTCCCCTCTTCCTTGCCCTCAGTTTACCCTCTTCCCCGCCCTCAGTTTACCCTCTTCCTCGCCCTCAGTTTACCCTCTTCCTCACCCTCAATTTACCCTCTTCCCCGCCTTCAGTTTACCCTCTTCCCAGCCCTCAGTTTACTCTCTTCCCCGCCCTCAGTTTCCCCTCTTCCTCGCCCTCAGTTTCCCCTCTTCCTTGCCCTCAGTTTCACCTCTTCCTCGCCCACAGTTTACCCTCTTCCCCGCCCTCAGTTTCCCCCCTTCCTTGCCCTCAGTTTCACCTCTTCCTTGCCCACAGTTTACCCTCTTCCCCGCCCTCAGTTTCCCCTCTTCTTCACCCTCAGTTTCCCCTCTTCCCCGTCCTCAGTTTACCCTCATCCTCGCCCTCAGTTTATCCTCTTCCCCGCCCTCAGTTTCCCCTCTTCCAAGCCCTCAGTTTCCCCTCTTCCCTGCCCTCAGTTTACCCTCTTCCTCGCCCTCAGTTTACCCTCTTCCCCGCCCTCAGTTTACCTTCTGCCCCGCCCTCAGTTTCCCATCTTCCCCACCCTCAGTTTACTCTCTTCCCCGCCCTCAGTTTCCCCTCTTCCTCGCCCTCAGTTTCCCCTCTTCTTCACCCTCAGTTTCCCCTCTTCCCCGTCCTCAGTTTATCCTCTTCCCCGCCCTCAGTTTCCCCTCTTTCCAGCCCTCAGTTTCCCCTCTTCCCGCCCTCAGTTTCCCCTCTTCCTTGCCCTCAGTTTCCCCTCTTCCCAGCCCTCATTTTCCCCTCTTCCTCACCCTCAGTTTATCCGCTTCCCCACCCTCAGTTTCCCCTCTTCCTTGCCCTCAGTTTCCCCTCTTCCTTGCCCTCAGTTTCACCTCTTCCTCGCCCACAGTTTACCCTCTTCCCCGCCCTCAGTTTCCCCCCTTCCTCGCCCTCAGTTTCCCCTCTTTCCAGCCCTCAGTTTCCCCTCTTCCCGCCCTCAGTTTCCCCTCTTCCTTGCCCTCAGTTTCCCCTCTTCCCAGCCCTCATTTTCCCCTCTTCCTCACCCTCAGTTTATCCGCTTCCCCACCCTCAGTTTCCCCTCTTCCTTGCCCTCAGTTTCCCCTCTTCCTTGCCCTCAGTTTCACCTCTTCCTCGCCCACAGTTTACCCTCTTCCCCGCCCTCAGTTTCCCCCCTTCCTCGCCCTCAGTTTCCCCTCTTTCCAGCCCTCAGTTTCCCCTCTTCCCTGCCCTCAGTTTACCCTCTTCCTCGCCCTCAGTTTATCTCTTCCCCGCCCTAAGTTTACCCTCTTCCCCGCCCTCAGTTTACCTTCTTCCCCACCCTCAGTTTCCCGTCTTCCCCGCCCTCAGTTTACTCTCTTCCCCGCCCTCAGTTTCCCCTCTTCCTCGCCCTCAGTTTACCCTCTTCCCCGCCCGCAGTTTCCCGTCTTCCCCGCCCTCAGTTTATCCTCTTCCCCACCCTCAGTTTATCCTCTTCCCCACCCTCAGTTTATCCTCTTCCCCGCCCTTAGTTTCCCCTCTTCCCAGCCCTCAGTTTACCCTCTTCCTCGCCCTCAGTTTATCTTCTTCCCCGCCCTAAGTTTACCCTCTTCCCCGCCCTCAGTTTACCTTCTTCCCCTCCCTCAGTTTCCCGTCTTCCCCGCCCTCAGTTTACTCTCTTCCCCGCCCTCAGTTTCCCCTCTTCCTCGCCCTCAGTTTACCCGCTTCCCCGCCCTCAGTTTCCCGTCTTCCCCGCCCTCAGTTTCCCCTCTTCCTCGCCCTCAGTTTCCCCTCTTCCTCGCCCACAGTTTCCCCTCTTCCCCGCCACCAGTTTCCCCCCTTCCTTGCCCTCAGTTTCACCTCTTCCTTGCCCTCAGTTTACCCTCTTCACCGCACTCAGTTTCCCCTCTTCTTCACCCTCAGTTTCCCCTCTTCCCCGTCCTCAGTTTACCCTCTTCCTCGCCCTCAGTTTATCCTCTTCCCCGCCCTCAGTTTCCCCTCTTCCCAGCCCTCAGTTTCCCCTCTGCCCTGCCCTCAGTTTACCCTCTTCCTCGCCCTCAGTTTACCCTCTTCCCCGCCCTCAGTTTACCTTCTTCCCCGCCCTCAGTTTCCCGTCTTCCTCGCCCTCAGTTTACCCTCTTCCCCGCCCTCAGTTTCCCATCTTCCCCGCCCTCAGTTTCCCCTCTTCCTCGCCCTCAGTTTATCCTCTTCCCCACCCTCAGTTTCCCATCTTCACCGTCCTCAGTTTACCCTCTTCCTCGCCCTCAGTTTATCCTCTTCCCCGCCCTTAGTTTCCCCTCTTCCCAGCCCTCAGTTTCCCCTCTTCCCGCCCTCAGTTTCCCCTCTTCCTTGCCCTCAGTTTCCCCTCTTCCCAGCCCTCATTTTCCCCTCTTCCTCACCCTCAGTTTATCCGCTTCCCCACCCTGTTTCCCCTCTTCCTTGCCCTCAGTTTCCCCTCTTCCTTGCCCTCAGTTTCACCTCTTCCTCGCCCACAGTTTACCCTCTTCCCCGCCCTCAGTTTCCCCCCTTCCTCGCCCTCAGTTTCCCCTCTTTCCAGCCCTCAGTTTCCCCTCTTCCTTGCCCTCAGTTTACCCTCTTCCCCACCCTCAGTTTACCCTCTTCCTCGCCCTCAGTTTACCCTCTTCCTCACCCTCAATTTACCCTCTTCCCCGCCTTCAGTTTACCCTCTTCCCAGCCCTCAGTTTACTCTCTTCCCCGCCCTCAGTTTCCCCTCTTCCTCGCCCTCAGTTTATCCTCTTCCCCACCCTCAGTTTCCCCTCTTCCTTGCCCTCAGTTTCCCCTCTTCCTTGCCCTCAGTTTCACCTCTTCCTCGCCCACAGTTTACCCTCTTCCCCGCCCACAGTTTCCCCCCTTCCTTGCCCTCAGTTTCACCTCTTCCTTGCCCACAGTTTACCCTCTTCCCCGCCCTCAGTTTCCCCTCTTCTTCACCCTCAGTTTCCCCTCTTCCCCGTCCTCAGTTTACCCTCATCCTCGCCCTCAGTTTATCCTCTTCCCCGCCCTCAGTTTCCCCTCTTCCAAGCCCTCAGTTTCCCCTCTTCCCTGCCCTCAGTTTACCCTCCTCCTCGCCCTCAGTTTACCCTCTTCCCCGCCCTCAGTTTACCTTCTGCCCCGCCCTCAGTTTCCCATCTTCCCCACCCTCAGTTTACTCTCTTCCCCGCCCTCAGTTTCCCCTCTTCCTCGCCCTCAGTTTACCCTCTTCCCCGCCCTCAGTTTCCCCTCTTCCCCGCCCTCAGTTTCCCCTCTTCTTCACCCTCAGTTTCCCCTCTTCCCCGTCCTCAGTTTATCCTCTTCCCCGCCCTCAGTTTCCCCTCTTTCCAGCCCTCAGTTTCCCCTCTTCCCGCCCTCAGTTTCCCCTCTTCCTTGCCCTCAGTTTCCCCTCTTCCCAGCCCTCATTTTCCCCTCTTCCTCACCCTCAGTTTATCCGCTTCCCCACCCTCAGTTTCCCCTCTTCCTTGCCCTCAGTTTCCCCTCTTCCTTGCCCTCAGTTTCACCTCTTCCTCGCCCACAGTTTACCCTCTTCCCCGCCCTCAGTTTCCCCCCTTCCTCGCCCTCAGTTTCCCCTCTTTCCAGCCCTCAGTTTCCCCTCTTCCCTGCCCTCAGTTTACCCTCTTCCTCGCCCTCAGTTTATCTCTTCCCCGCCCTAAGTTTACCCTCTTCCCCGCCCTCAGTTTACCTTCTTCCCCACCCTCAGTTTCCCGTCTTCCCCGCCCTCAGTTTACTCTCTTCCCCGCCCTCAGTTTCCCCTCTTCCTCGCCCTCAGTTTACCCTCTTCCCCGCCCGCAGTTTCCCGTCTTCCCCGCCCTCAGTTTATCCTCTTCCCCACCCTCAGTTTATCCTCTTCCCCACCCTCAGTTTATCCTCTTCCCCGCCCTTAGTTTCCCCTCTTCCCAGCCCTCAGTTTACCCTCTTCCTCGCCCTCAGTTTATCTTCTTCCCCGCCCTAAGTTTACCCTCTTCCCCGCCCTCAGTTTACCTTCTTCCCCTCCCTCAGTTTCCCGTCTTCCCCGCCCTCAGTTTACTCTCTTCCCCGCCCTCAGTTTCCCCTCTTCCTCGCCCTCAGTTTACCCGCTTCCCCGCCCTCAGTTTCCCGTCTTCCCCGCCCTCAGTTTCCCCTCTTCCTCGCCCTCAGTTTATCCTCTTCCCCACCCTCAGTTTCCCCTCTTCCTTGCCCTCAGTTTCCCCTCTTCCTCGCCCACAGTTTCCCCTCTTCCCCGCCACCAGTTTCCCCCCTTCCTTGCCCTCAGTTTCACCTCTTCCTTGCCCTCAGTTTACCCTCTTCACCGCACTCAGTTTCCCCTCTTCTTCACCCTCAGTTTCCCCTCTTCCCCGTCCTCAGTTTACCCTCTTCCTCGCCCTCAGTTTATCCTCTTCCCCGCCCTCAGTTTCCCCTCTTCCCAGCCCTCAGTTTCCCCTCTGCCCTGCCCTCAGTTTACCCTCTTCCTCGCCCTCAGTTTACCCTCTTCCCCGCCCTCAGTTTACCTTCTTCCCCGCCCTCAGTTTCCCGTCTTCCTCGCCCTCAGTTTACCCTCTTCCCCGCCCTCAGTTTCCCATCTTCCCCGCCCTCAGTTTCCCCTCTTCCTCGCCCTCAGTTTATCCTCTTCCCCACCCTCAGTTTCCCATCTTCACCGTCCTCAGTTTACCCTCTTCCTCGCCCTCAGTTTATCCTCTTCCCCGCCCTTAGTTTCCCCTCTTCCCAGCCCTCAGTTTCCCCTCTTCCCGCCCTCAGTTTCCCCTCTTCCTTGCCCTCAGTTTCCCCTCTTCCCAGCCCTCGTTTCCCCTCTTCCTTGCCCTCAGTTTCCCCTCTTCCTTGCCCTCAGTTTCACCTCTTCCTCGCCCACAGTTTACCCTCTTCCCCGCCCTCAGTTTCCCCCCTTCCTCGCCCTCAGTTTCCCCTCTTTCCAGCCCTCAGTTTCCCCTCTTCCCTGCCCTCAGTTTACCCTCTTCCTCGCCCTCAGTTTATCTCTTCCCCGCCCTAAGTTTACCCTCTTCCCCGCCCTCAGTTTACCTTCTTCCCCACCCTCAGTTTCCCGTCTTCCCCGCCCTCAGTTTACTCTCTTCCCCGCCCTCAGTTTCCCCTCTTCCTCGCCCTCAGTTTATCCTCTTCCCCGCCCTTAGTTTCCCCTCTTCCCAGCCCTCAGTTTTCCCTCTTCCTCGCCCTCAGTTTATCTTCTTCCCCGCCCTAAGTTTACCCTCTTCCCCGCCCTCAGTTTACCTTCTTCCCCTCCCTCAGTTTCCCGTCTTCCCCGCCCTCAGTTTACTCTCTTCCCCGCCCTCAGTTTCCCCTCTTCCTCGCCCTCAGTTTACCCTCTTCCCCGCCCTCAGTTTCCCGTCTTCCCCGCCCTCAGTTTCCCCTCTTCCTCGCCCTCAGTTTATCCTCTTCCCCACCCTCAGTTTCCCCTCTTCCTTGCCCTCAGTTTCCCCTCTTCCTTGCCCTCAGTTTCACCTCTTCCTCGCCCACAGTTTCCCCTCTTCCCCGCCCCCAGTTTCCCCCCTTCCTTGCCCTCAGTTTCACCTCTTCCTTGCCCACAGTTTACCCTCTTCACCGCACTCAGTTTCCCCTCTTCCTCGCCCTCAGTTTATCCTCTTCCCCACCCTCAGTTTATCCTCTTCCCCACCCTCAGTTTATCCTCTTCCCCGCCCTTAGTTTCCCCTCTTCCCAGCCCTCAGTTTCCCCTCTTCCCAGCCCTCAGTTTCCCCTCTTCCTTGCCCTCAGTTTCCCCTCTTCCCCACCTTCAGTTTCCCCTCTTCCCAGCCCTCAGTTTCCCCTCTTCCCAGCCCTCAGTTTCCCCTCTTCCTTGCCCTCAGTTTCCCCTCTTCCTCACCCTCAGTTTCACTCTTCCCAGCCCTCAGTTTACCCTCTTCCCAGCCCTCAGTTTACCCTCTTCCCCACCCTCAGTTTACCCTCTTCCTCGTCCTCAGTTTACCCTCTTCCCCGCCCGTTCACTGCTTCTTGGAACTTCTCGCACAACAGCTGCCTGGCACAAAACCATAAGCAAAAATACTCAACTACAAGAGATCCAACTTTATAAGTTAAATGCAGTAACATTTGTAGGAGTCATGTGATCAGGTGTCACATGATTAGAACATCAGCTGATCAGAACATCACGTGATTAAACCTCCAGTAATGCCTCCAAACAGAATTAGAAACCTTAACTCATATGCAAACTGGTCCCATAGCATCATCACCTATTTCTTATACCTGGCCACTTCACTAGTTCTGCTTGCCTAAATAAAACTGAGGGACATATTGCTCTGGTATTTGGCAACTTGTTTCTTAAAGCTGTGTTACTATTTACTATCGGCTCTAAAGTTTGGGTTTTTGGATGTCTTTATCGACATTCTTTTTGTAGCAATACTTCCTGCTGGTGTTTGGTGTTGTTTGTTTGCATTGAAAGACTATTCTTTCCCTCATCGGTCAGGCTGACAGCTATTATTTCACTCCAGTCAGCAAATTCCTTAACTGGAAATTCCTCTGAGAACTCTCTGGCCACAGGGGATGTACCAGAAGACTGGAGAACAGCTAATGTAGTACCATTATTCAAGAAGGGTAGCAGGAATAAACCAGGGAATTACAGGCCAGTGAGCCTAACATCTGTGGTAGGGAAATTATTGGAAAAAATTCTGAGGGACAAAATTAGTCTCCACTTGGAGAGGCAAGGATTAATCGGGGATAGTCAGCATAGCTTTGTCAAGGGTAAATCATGTCTGACAAATCTGATTGAATTTTTCGAGGGGGTGACTAGGGGGGTGGATGAGGGAAATGCTGTGGATGTGGTTTACATGGACTTCAGTAAAGCTTTTGACAAAGTCCCGCATAGGAGACTGGTCAAGAAGGTAAGAGCCCATGGGATCCAGGGTGCCTTGGCGCGTTGGATCCTAAACTGGCTGAGTGGCAGGAGGCAGAGGGTGATGGTTGAAGGTTGCTTTTGTGACTGGAAGCCTGTGTCCAGTGGGGTACCTCAGGGATCGGTGCTGGGTCCCTTGTTGTTTGTGATCTACATAAATGATTTGGATGAGAATGTAAAAGGTATGATCAGTAAGTTCGCAGATGACACGAAAATTGGTGGGGTGGTAAATTGCGAGGAGGAAAGCCTCAGGCTACAGGACGATATAAACGGGTTGGTCAGATGGGCGGAAAAGTGGCAAATGGAATTTAACCCTGAAAAGTGCGAGGTGATGCATTTTGGACGGACAAATAAGGCAAGGGAATACACAATGAGTGGTAGGACCCTAGGAAGTACAGAGGGTCAGAGGGACCTTGGTGTACATGTACATAGATCCCTGAAGGCAGCGGAACAGGTAGATAAGGTGGTTAAAAAGGCATATGGGATACTTGCCTTCATTAGCCGAGGCATAGAATATAAGAGCAGGGAGGTTATGATGGAGCTGCACAAAACGCTGGTGAGGCCACAGCTGGAGTAATGTGTGCAGTTCTGGTCGCCTCACTATAGGAAGGATGTGATTGCTTTGGAGAGGGTGCAGAGAAGATTCACCAGGATGTTACCTGGGATGGAGCGCCTCAGCTATGAAGAAAGACTAAACAGGCTGGGGTTGTTTTCCTTGGAGCAAAGAAGGCTGAGGGGGGACCTGATTGAGGTGTACAAAATGATGAGGGGCATAGATAGGGTAGATAAAGAGGAACTTTTCCCCTTAGTAGGGGGGTCAATAACAAGGGGGCATAGATTCAGGATAAGGGGCAGGAGATTTAGAAGGGATTTGAGGAGGAACTTTTTCACCCAGTGGGTGGTTGGAATGTGGAACTCAATGCCTAAAAGGGTGGTAGAGGCAGGAACCCTCACAACATTCAAGAAGCATTTGGATGAGCACTTGAAATGCCATTGCATACAAGGCTATGGACCAATTGCTGGAAAATGGGATTAGACTGGACAGGGATGGATGGGCGGCGCAGACACGATGGGCCGAATGGCCTCTTTCTGTGCTGTAAAACTCTATGACTCTATGACTCTAACTCTTCTGGCTCTCTGAGATTTGGAGGAAGAAGATGAGTTTCTGTGGAGGGAACAAAGATGGGTAATAATGCACCTAAGCTGTTTGGCACGCAGGCACCCTCAACTCAGGTGCCACATGTTCAGATCTAAGCAAACCTACCTTTCTATAGGAGAAGACATAGGCCTTCATCATCGATGCATTATGAGAGAGGCAGCCACTGAATTATATACTGTGTCTTCAAGGCTGACCTCAGGAGAACTGCCAGCACAGACATGGAACTGCCTGTGGCTGTGACGATGACCGCAGCATTAAATCACTATGCTACGAGATCTTTCCAAGCTACCACTGGGGATATCTGCCAAATCAGTTAGTCTTTTGTGCACTGAAAGATCAAACAAATGACACAAGTCTTCTTTGCCAGAACAAAGACTTTTGTCACTTTTCCCATGGACAGGGGGTATCAGAACTAGAAGACACAGCACTTTTATCAGGTGTTTAAGTATCCCAAAACACATCACTGATGGCACAAATGTGACCATCTGGGTCCCTTTGAATAGATGGTCTCAGGCCAAAACATTGAACCATGGAAGTAAATACACAAAATCAGCATATACATTGCCTTCATTTTGTGGCACTCCACTGTTTCAACATTACTTGAAGGAGCAGGCAAGCTCAATGGACTGGATTTCCTTTTTTATTTGGCCCAATTTTCAGGCAGTATTTGGGCAGATGTGGGTGGGGCCCCATTACACCAGGTCCCCATCTAGTTCTGTGATTTTCCAGCATCCATTCCACCAGAATCCCAGAAGCATCTGTCCATATTTAGGTAGGTGCATTTATAATCAGGTGGTAATGATGTGGTGATGGTATAAGCCCCATTTTCCATCATTACCACTTCTATTGCACTGAGGATTAATCACGTCCCTGTATAACAGGTGTTTAGTGTTGCTAGGCAGTAAATGGAGGGAGTGCAGTGTTTTACCAGAATGATACCCAGACTCCAAGGGTAAAGTTACAAGGAGAGATTACACAAATTAGGGTTGTATTCTTTAGAATTTAGAAGGTTAAGGGGTGATCTGATCAAAGTTTTCAAGATATTAAGGGGAACCGATAGTGTAGATAGAGAGAAACTATTTCTGCTGGTTGGGGATTCTAGGACTAGTGGGCATAGTCTAAAAATTAGAGCCAGACCGTTCAGGAGTGAAATTAGGAAACACTTCTACACACAAAGGGTGGTAGAAGTTTGGAACTCTCTTCCAAAAATGGCAATTGATGCTAGATCAATTGTTAATTTTAAATCTGAAATTGATAGCTTTTTCTAACCAAAGGTATTAAGGGATATGGGCCAAAGGCGAGTATATGGAGTTAGGTCGCAGATCAGCCATGATCTCATTGAATGGCGGAACAGGCTCGAGGGGCTGAATGGCATACTTCTGTTCCTATGTTCCTAATGTATAGCACAGAAACAGGCTATTTGTCCCAACTGGCCCATGCTGGTGCTTATTCTCCACACAAGCTTCTTCACACACCTCTTCATCTAATCCCTTCAGCATAACCTTCTGTGAGTCCAAACACCCCCACCATTAAGCGCAGTGAAGGCTTCACCAATCTCATTGGTTCCATCGGGTCTGCTGTCTTGCCGATCTCAGGCAGTGCCCACAGCAGGGACATGGTGCAACAGGCACAGATGGCAATGCCATCTTTCAGGGTGACAGGACATCAGGAGCTTTCCAGCAACCAGTTCTAATGAATATTGATGTGGCAGAAAGTGGGCAGCCCCACAGCATACTGTCCAATAGGGAGGGAGTGTCCCTATTGGAGTGGAAAGCAGGGCTCCACCTGCCTTTCTATCATCTCATTTTGCAACACCTGGGCCACTGTTTTAGGTTCTTGCCTGTAGATTCATTGCATTGACCATTTTTGCAAAGGCTGAAACATACTTCAAAAATAATACCAGCCTTTGTAAAAGCTGGTGACAGATCTGGCCACATATCTTTAAATGGCTATATTGTGGCGGAGCCACCAAAGGACTCAGAGCGGTTGTACATAATTCCTTTAACAGCAATGTAGTTACTGTCTGTGCCTGTACCTTTAATTACACTGTTTGACTGTACAATGTCTAGTTACCTTTACAGCGCGGTTTCAACATGATGATGTCATGCTGTTAGTTACGTGATGCCCCAATGGCGGGAAGAACGTGATGACGTCATGACGTCAGTCTTCTGACCAGAGGATCAGTCCTCGTGGAGCCTTCAAGGAGAGTAGACCTGTTATTGATGTGTTCTAGCAGTTTCCAGTTTAAACTTGTTTCGTTCCATTAAAGTTCATTAATTTACTTGCCTGAGTCGAACTCAGTCTTTTTGATAGGAACCTCCGTTCCTACATTGGTGACCCCGACTTCTACGAATGATTTTCGTGGAAGATTCGAAATGGACACGAACGCCGTCACGTTAAAACTGCCACAGTTCTAGGAGCAACAACCAGATGCCTGGTTCATCCAGGCTGAAGCCCAGTTCGCCATTCGGAACATCATCGCGGATCAGACTCGTTATTATTACGTGGTCTCAGCCCTCGACAGCGCAACTGCATCACGGATCATCAGCCTCCTCGGTAGTCCTCCAACTGACAGCAAGTATGATGCAATTAAGGCGCGGTTGCTTCAGGTTTTCGGGCTATCAAAGTCGGAGCGTGCTCGCCGGCTCATCGCGCTGCCCGGCCTCAGGGACTCCAAACCGTCCGAGCTCATGAGCCAAATGCTTACGCTCTTGGGTGCTGAACTGGAAAGTTTCCTCTTCTGGAAGCTTTTCCTCTATCAACTGCCTGAACAGGTTCAGGCTGCCCTAGCCAGATCCGACATTACAGACTGCGCCAAGCTTGCGGCCGAAGCCGATAAGATTTTCATGGTTACCCAGCAGTGCTGCGCGGCCACGAGGCACCCACCCCGACAGACGCGGTCCTGGCTTCTCCTTCAGCGGGCTGGTGCTCCTACCACACCCGTTTTGGCGCGAAAGCACGATGCTGCCGTTCCCCCTGCAGTTTTTCGCCCCAAAAAAAACCAAGAAAACACAGGCGGCTTCCCTGGCGATGGATGACCAAGTCTAACGGGCGTTCCGCGGTGGCGCTGGCCGTTGGTTCTACGGGGAAACTCCTCGATATCACCGATTCCCTCTCGGGCCGTCGTTTTCTTTGTGACACCGGGGCACAGTGCAGCATTCTACCTGCGTCGAAGCTCGACATGCAGACTGGGAACCTCGGTTTTTCCCTCGTAGCGGCTAATGGCGCAGCTATTCGAATGTTCTGAAAGCGGCGGTTCGAAGTCTGTTTCGGCGGTCAGCACTTCTTTTGGGAATTCGTCACGGCCACAGTCTCACAGGCTATCCTAGGGACGGATTTTCTGTGTGCCAACAGCCTACTAGTCGATGTCCGGCACCGCCGGCTGATCAACGCAGACACCTTCCACTTGATTCCGTGCTTCCACGGTACTTCCGTGGCGCGCTCCATTGCCTGTGCTTTTCCTCCTCCAGATGACTTCACGCGGCTCCTCGGGGAGTTTCCGGAGCTGACAAGGCCCACCTTCTCCTCTTCGGCGACAAAACATGGTGTCGAACATCACATCACCACTACTGGCTCCCCAGTTTATGCGCGGGCTAGAAGGCTCGAACCCGGCAAGCTCGCAGCTGCGAAGGCGGAGTTCGACACGATGGAGCGGCTCGGGATCATTCAGCGATCCAAGAGTCCCTGGTCCTCGCCTCGCCACATTGTGCCGAAACCAGGCGGCGGCTGGCGGCGGCTGGCAGCCATGTGGTGACTACCGACGCCTCAACGACGCCACCACTCCGGATCGGTACCCGATCCCGCATATCCAGGATTTCTCGGCCCACTTGGCGGGAAATTCTATCCTCTCTAAAGTCGACCTCGTCCGTGGATATCACCAGGTTCCAATGCACCCACAAGACGTCCCGAAAACTGCAGTCATCACCCCTTTTGGCCTCTTTGAGTTCCTGCGGATGCCGTTTGGCTTAAAGAATGCAGCACAGGCGTTCCAGCGTTTAATGGACTCCGTTCTTCGAGACCTGCATTTCATTTTCGTCTATCTTGACGACATACTCATCGCCAGTGCCAGCAAGAAGGAGCACATCTCCCATTTGCGTTCCCTCTTTACGCGCCTCAGCCAACATGGTTTAATCATCAACCCGGCCAAGTGCCAGTTCGGCCTGCAACAAATCGACTTCCTGAGACATCGCATAACATCGGACGGCGCCGTCCCTTTATCGACGAAGGCTGAGGCGGTTACTTCTTTCCCACGGCCGTCGACAGTCAGGGCCTTGCAGGAGATCCTGGGGATGGTCAACTGCTACCATCGTTTCGTCCCCAAGGCGGCTCAACTCATGCAACCTTTGTTCGGGGCCCTCAAGGGCAAGCCCGGTAAAGATCCAATCAGCTGGACAGCTGAGATGGTCCAGGCGTTTGGTGACACCAAGAATGCTTTGGCCAATGCAACCATGCTGGCGCACCCACTTCCAGGTGCGACTATCGCCCTTACCACCGATGCATCAGACTATGCCATCGGTGCAGTGCAAGAACAGTGGGTCAACGGCACGTGGCAACCGCTGGCATTTTTCAGCCGTCAACTACGACAGAATGAAAAAAAGTACAGCACCTTTTCCTCGCCATTCGCCATTTCCGGTTTTTATTGGAGGGGCGTCCCTTTACGGCTTTTGTTGACCACAAACCCCTTACGTTCGCCATGGCCAAGACCACCGAACCGTGGTCCGCTCATCAACAACGTCACTTGACGTTCATTTCCGAATTTACCACGGACATTCAACATGTGTCTGGTAAGGACAACCTGGTGGCAGATTGCCTCTCCCATGCGACGGTCCATGCGGTGCACCTGGGAATCGACTACGCCCTCATGGCTGCAGATCAGGCCTCGGACTCGGAGGTCCAATCATATAGAATCGTTCCCTCTAGCTTCCAAGCCACCAACGTCATCTTCCAGGCCGCAGGTGCCACGCTCCTTTGCGACGTTTCCATGGGAGTTCCGCGACCTATCGTGCCAGTCGCATGGCGCCGAAAGGTTTTTGATGTCATACATGGGTTGTCGCACCCGGGGATGAAGGCTTCGCAACGGCTTATGTCGGCCAAGTTCGTCTGGAAAGGTATGCACATCGATGTCCGTGACTGGGCTAATACCTGCGTCGTATGCCAGAAAGTCAAAGTCCAGCGTCATGTCAAGGCTCAAGTGGCTGCGTTCACTGTTCCGGAGCGTCGTTTCGACCACGTACATGTGGACCTCGTGGGGCCGCTTCCGCCTTCTCAGGGGTATACTCATCTCCTCTCCATAGTGGACCACACCACTAGGTGGCCAGAGGCAATTCCTTTGGTTTCCACCACTTCGGCAGACGTCGCTAGAGCTTTCATCTCCTGTTGGGTTGCCCGTTTCGGGGTACCGGCGGACATCTCTTCTGACCGTGGGCCACAATTTTCCTCGGATCTTTGGAACGCTGTGGCTCAGGGGCTCGGTACCAAACTTCATCGCACCACCGCCTATCATCCACAGGCAAACGGCCTTTGCGAGCGGTTCCACAGGTCGCTTAAAGCCTCTCTTCGGGCCAGTCTTCAAGGCGCAGGATGGGTGGACAGACTCCCATGGGTCCTGTTGGGTCTTCGCACGGCACCCAAAGACGACCTACAATCGTCTTCGGCTGAACTCGTCTATGGCCAGCCGTTCCGTGTACCAGGAGATTTTCTCCCTTCTCCCACAGAGCCATGGTCCACCTCCCGGCAAATCGTTCGCCACCAGGAAGCGGCCAGATGTTTCGCTCCAATACCTACGTCCAATCACGGTTTGCAGAACTCCTACGTGCCACCGGGACTGAAAAATGCGGAGTATTTCTTCATCCGCCACGACGCTCACCGGGATCCACTCAAGCCCCCTTACACTGATCCTTTCCGCGTCATCGAACCAGGAGACAAATCCTTTTCGGTCGACGTTGGAGGGAAGCTGGATCACATCTCGGTGGACCACTTGAAGCCGGCCCACCTGGACCTGGACCACCCTGTTGTAGTCGCTCAACCACCCAAACGTGGCCGACTGCCCGCTGCCGCCACCCCAGATCAACCAAAGCCGCCTGCCAACTCGACCGCGCTCGCCGCGCCTGCTCAGCCACAACCGACTGCCAACTCGACCACCGGTCGTCAACTTCCTCTACCAGGGTTTCGCAGTCGATCGGACAGGCTCATCAGGCCTCCTCCTCACCTCACCTTTTCTGTTAAAGACAATTCTCGGGGGGCGCATGTGGCGGAGCCACCAAAGGACTCAGAGCAGTTGTACATAATTCCTTTAACAACAATGTGGTTACTGTCTGTGCCTGTACAGGTAGACTATCCTTTATCCAAAAACCTCGGGACCAGCCGTGTTTCAGTTTTCGGAAAATTTCGGATTTCGGAAGGTGAGCGAAAACACTTCGGTTTTCAGAGTAATTCAGTTTGCGGGAGTGCAGATAAAGGATACACTATCCCTTATCCGAAAGGGTGAGGGTCGGCGGGGGGTCGGGGTCGTCGGGGGGGTCGGGGGTGGGGGTCGGCGGGGGGTCGTGGTCGGGGGGGGGTCGGGGGTGGGGGTCGGCAAGGGTGGGGGTCGGCGGTGGGTCGGCGGGGGTCGGGGTCATGCGCACGACTTACGCTGAGCGATTTCGGTTTTCAGAAGTCATGCTTTGCGCCACATTCGGCTTTCAGAGGTTTTCTGGTTTCAGATGTGCGGATAAAGGCTGGTACACTTGCCTAGAAATTCAGTTGCGTTCGCCAGCCGTTAGCGCCATAAGAGGAGTAGATTTCAAGCGCTAGGCACTTTGCGCCCGGGCGCAGAGCGATCTGCGCCTACGCCCAACTTCAGTTGACATTTTGCGCCGGCGCAAAGTGTTTGCGCGTGCTCAGCTGCGCGCGCACCTTATGACGTCATTTCGTCGTGCAACGCCGTTTGTGCGCCCCAAACCGGAACTTCAGTGGCGCCCGTCCAATGTGGGCGTGGCGCTGTTAAGAACTGTGAAGTGGAACGCAGCAGAGGCCCTGCGGGCCTCGGGGAGCGCTAATTAAAGGGCACTTAGACTGAGGTATAAAGGCCAGCCATTTTGCTGCAATGACTTTAGTGCTTTGGATTTCTGGACAGAGACCAAGGAACAGACCTTACTGATTTGGGACAACATAGGAGAGGTATTTTTGGCTTCTGGCCAGAGCTTGGAAATTTGACTCATTGTGACTTGACTGTTTGCAAGTATATTATGGGGGCTGCATGGGGTTCCAACCCTCAGTTCCAGCATTATGTGCAAAGGGCTCGCAGACGCTGTGTGAGAGGGGCAGCCATGCCTAGACGCAGAGGGGCCATCAGGCGTCGGCAACGTAGGCCTTACCCACTCAGGGAATACCGGCAGCAGGTGTCCTATCTCACCATGACTGCCGCGCATTGTGTGAAGAGGCTGCGCTTCAGAAAGGAGGTGGTTGCAGAGATCTGCCAGCTGCTTCACAGAGATCTGCGTCCACAGCTGATGTGCAGGACGTCTCTGTCGGTGGAAGTGAAGGTCACGGTGGCTCTGAACTTTTATGCAAGCGGCTCCTTCCAAGCCGCTGCTGGGGACATAGCGAACATCTCCCAGTTCGCCGTGCATCGCTGCATCCGGCAGGTCACCGATGCCCTTTTCGCAAGGAGACACCAATTCATCTCCTTCCCCATGACCCTAGAGAGGCAGGAGCAGCGTGCAGTCGGATTTGCCAGGATCGCCGACTTCCCCATGGTGCAGGGCGCCATTGACTGATCGCATGTGGCTATGCGGGCACCTATCGACAATGCCGAGGATTACCGCAACCGGAAGGGCTACCATTCCCTCAATGTACAGCTGGTGTGTGACCACAGGCAGCGCATCCTAGCTGTCAATGCCCGCTTTCCAGGAAGCAGCCACGATGCATTTATCCTGCGCCAGACTACTGTGGCTGACATGTTCCAGGCACAGCCTCCCCCAAGGGGATGGCTTATCGGGGACAAGGGCTACCCTTTGTGTACATGGCTCATGACCCCGCTCCATGCGCCCAGGACCCCTGCTGAGGAGGCATACAACGAAAGCCATCAAGCCACAAGGAACATCATAGAGCAAATGATTGGCGTCCTCAAGCAACGGTTCCGCTGCCTGGATCATTCCGGCGGATCTCTACAGTATTCGCCGGATAGAGTCTCCCAGTTCGTCATCGTTTGCTGCATGCTGCACAACCTGGCTATCCGCAGGACTCAGGCACTGCCACCTCACGTTGGACCACCACCTCAGGAGGAGGAGCAGGAGGAGCATGAGGAGGAGGAGGAGGAGGAGGAGGAGTACCAGCCCAGGAGGGAGCCACAAGGTCCAAGGGCCGTCCGCCGGCGGCTTATTGAACGACACTTCTAGGCCCCCTGTCAGGGAATGGCTTGTGGCAATGAACGCACCTGAATGCAGCTGCTCCGCAAGCCCTCAGCCGGTTAACGCAACAACCACTTGAAACATCACACATGGACAAGCTGAATAAATAAAAAGCTTTATTTAACAAACTCAGGGCCCTTCCCACATGAAACACAAAAACAGACAAGACCCCCAAAAAACAGTCAAAAACATATCTCACTCCCACAACCTGTGGAGGAATAACAAAACTTGTCCATCCAATTGGCCTTCATCCTCGGCCTTACCAAGACAAACCCCCCCATACAGAACACAAACACCCCCATCTAAAAAAACATTTGCCATCATCTTCGGCCTTACCAAAATAAACCCCCCCCATACAGAACACAAAAACCCCCATATAAAAAAACATTTGGCAACACACTCTACTTGGTGTGCCGAGAGGGCGAGTCCTTGTGCAGGCTTCTCCGGCCCCTGCCCGACCTGCTGCTCCGCCTCAACCTGGGCCCTGTGGGTGTTGCAAGGCTGGGGGAAGGCTCCTGAGGGGCACAAAGCGTGACGGCAGATGCCCTTGGGGGTCGGCCTAGACGAGGTCCGGCCCTGGAGGGGCCGGCTGCTGACTGCTGCAGCTGTGGCTGGGCAGCATCAGTCTCTCCAGCAGCTCGTCGCAGCTTTGCTGGGGGAGTGGCAGTGGCGGCTGCAGCAATGGGGGCAAGCTGGCTGATGCCAGGCGCTCGCTGGTCGCCAGAGACACTGGCACTCGGCCGGGCTGGCACTGCAGCAAGCGCAGCAATCTGGTGAAGGCCAGACCGCTGTGCTGCAGCAGCGCGGCGGGTGCCCTGGCGATGGGTACGTGACACAGCGAGTGTGGCAGCAGTGAGTGCCCGTACTGCCCTGGTCTGTGCCCGCATCAGACCAGCCAGTGTCTGCACGGCACCACTCATGAACTCTCGACTCGCGTCCTGTGCTGCCGCGAGTTGTTCGACACCCCTGGCCTGTGAGTCCCCGAAATCGGCCACACTATGAGCCAGGGACTCAATGGCCTGAGGCAACTGTCCCACAACCCCCATGAACTCGGTGTGGCGCCGCTCCGAATCCGCGGACATTTGATCAAGGAGGCGCACTTCCTGGGCGAGGACCGTCTCCGGACTGGAGGGCGGACTCTCCCTCTGGGGAGAAGGCTGCCGAGCTGGCCGACCCTTCCCACGTGGCTGGACGTCACTGGGCCCAGCAACTGCCCTCCCCTGCAACACTTCCCCCCCTCTGGGGAGAAGGCAGCCGTGCTGCACGACCCTTCCCGCGTGGCTGGACGCCACTGGGCCCAGCAACTGCCCTCCCCTGCAACACTTCCCCCCTCTGGGGAGAAGGCAGCCGTGCTGCCCGACCCTTCCCGCGTGGCTGGACGCCACTGGGCACAGGAGCTACACCCCCCTGCAACACTTCCCCCTGGCTCTCCTCCAGGCAAGACGTGTCCCCTCCATTGCCATCCCCTGGCGCGAATGAGGGTTCCCCCGATGTGCCGCCTTCCTCTTGGTCCTCGTCGTCCTCCTCTTCCGAGGGACTGACACTCGCAGCTTCAGGGAGCTCCTCCTCACCAGCTGAAAGCAGGAAGGCGCAAGAGTAGCTTTAGAGTGAGGACAGGGCGTCAGCGAGGGAGGCATGAGTGGTGGCATTATGCGCATTGGTGGGACAGTGGCAAAGGATGTAGATCTGAAGCGCAAGGGGAACGAGAGAGGTCCAAACGGTCATGTCCTTACCATTGGGGCCCAGCACAGGGTCGGCATCTCCAATAGCAACGGGGCCAATCACCCGGGCACGCATGAGTCGAGCCACGCGCTCCTCCAGGTCACTGAGCTCCTGGAACTGGACACGGCCTCCCCCGGTGACAGTCCGGTTCTTCAGATTCTGCGCCAGCTTGGCCTGCAAGAGAAAGGATGGCCTCTAAGTACAGTGTGGTGCCCTGTTGTTGTATGCACTGCCTCCCATGGTGGAATAGCTTGGCCAGTGTGGTGCCCTGTTGTTGTGTGCACTGCCTCCCATGGTCAAATAGCTTGGCCAGTGTGTCAAGTGCAGAAAGTGCTACTGATGATCATGCCAGTGCCATAGCTGCTGGAGGAGGGCTGGCCATTAGGCCTTTGAGGTCCCTTTGCCCATAATGTGAGGTGCACATGCAAGGATGAGGAGGACACTGGAAAGGGTACTCACCCTGACCAACCGAGTGAGGTCGTTGAACTTCTTGCGGCATTGGTCACCAGTCCTGGGGACATCGCTGTTGGCTGTGACCCTCTGGGCGATTTCCCTCCAGGCTCTCCTGTACAGCCTCTTGGGAGCCTTCTTGCCACTGTCCGGGCACAAGGTATCTCTTTTCTTCTCCAAACCCCTAAGCAGCACCCTCAAAGCATGCTCTGAGAAGCGCTGCGCTCGTTCACGGGCTTTCTGCATGGCTTCAGGCGCTATTTGGGTCCAGCAGCAGTGTTCAGGCCTAGCTGGAGGGCTCCACTATCCAGCGCGTGGCAGCAGACCAAGTCGACCCTTCCCCCTTTAAGAGCTCGCCGGCGCCAGGGTGTCTGCTGTCAATCAAAACATGACCGCACCTGCGCTGCGCCCGGCCTCGGCGTTATCACTCTGCACCGCCGGCTTAGCGCCTAAAGATAGGGGTGCAACGCCAGTTTCAGTGCTCGCCCAAACTCCTTGGCCAAAGCTACTGAATATCGGCGAAGTGGCCTCCACTTTCCGGCGGGCGCTAACTTTAGCGCCCGCCCGACTTTACCACCCCAAAAGTGGCTATACTGAATTTCTAGGCCACTATATCTTATCCGAAATGGGGCGGGGTCGGCGGGGTCGGGGGGTGGGGGTCGGCGGGGGTGGGGTTCGGCGGGGGGGTCGGGGGTCAGTGGGGGTCTGGTTCGGCGGGGGGATCGGCGGGGGGTCGGGGCTGGGGGTCGGCGGGGGGTCGGGGTCGTGCGCACGACTTACGCTGAGCGATTTCGGTTTTCAGAAGTGCGGAAAAATGCTACACTATCCCTTATCCGGCTAGGCCTGTAAGTCGTGCGCCACTCTGGTCATGTCATGCGCACGACTTACGCTGACCGAAAAAACCTTCGGTTTTTAGAGGGTTTCGGTTTTCGGAAGTTCGGATAAAGGGTAGTCTACCTGTACCTTTAATTACACTGTTTGACTGTACAATATCTAGTTACCTTTACAGCACGGTTTCAACGTGATGACGTCATGCTGTTAGTCACGTGATGCCCCAATGGCGGGAAGAACGTGATGATGTCATGACGTCAGTCTTCTGACCAGAGGATCAGTCCTCGTGGAGCCTTCAAGGAGAGTAGACCTGTTATTGATGTGTTCTAGCAGTTTCCAGTTTAAACTTGTTTCGTTTCATTAAAGTTAATTAATTTACTTGCCTGAGTCGAACTCAGTCTTTTTGATAGGAACCTCCATTCCTACAATATCACTATTAAGTTTATCCATCACCCCTGGTAAACAGCCTTTTAAGCGCTGCTTACACACAATTTGGCACCTCTCCCCATCCTGACCAGCTCATAATGCTAGGCCTAATATTAGTTGGGAGCTCACCCTCGCTACATAATTGAAACTGACTTAGCAAAGTCAGATGGGGTCAACACACTAATGGTTGCACGGATGCTAATAATGTACCCCCCCCAACTAATGCAAGATCTAAGACCCAATCGGAAAACTTTCCCCAATAAGTAAAGATTATTGCAAAGCATACTAACCTGTAATTTGACACACATGACCTGAATTTCAATTACCCTCTAAAACTGGGACAATGTACTATGCAACTTGCAGCAGGACAAACCTTTAAATTCTGACTAAGTTCCAGATTAATCAACGCAGCCTGGCTCCCATAGACAACCCATCTCCCATTCACCATTTTAAAATCTAATGAGAGGCCAGCTGCCATTTTAACTCTTAAAGCTTTGTATGTAATAAGCACAGAAATGTCCTTATAGCCACACTCACCTATTACCTTCGCACTAAATCCAATATCCATTCCTGGTAATTGCTGCCGAGCAAAGATGTTGCTTTTCTGTGCTTGATAATACTGAATAAATTATCATTTAATTGAAGGTAGCTTCTCGTGTCATTTCCCACCAGATAATTTGCATGTTTACTGCCAGCAGTGCATTAGGCTTCAATCCTTTCTCTCTCCAGAAACACACCTAATTGTTTTTTGAACCCATTTATGCCCCCTATTTCAGTGGCCTTCCCATGTAACTTACCCCAAATGCTCATTACCTCTTGGGTGAAAACATTCCACTTGACTTCCTTTCGTGCTCCTAACTTCCTGATTTTTAATGTTTACTCTTGTTGATTCTCTTTTGATGGTTATAGGTATTTCTATAAACTTTAGAATAATGATTTAGCTTCCTGATAATGCTGTTCCATTCCTTAACGTGGTGATTTGTGGAAGCACTAAAATGCATTTGTTGCCGTGTAAAGATTCACTTATTTTTTTGTATTTTAAAACAGCTGCATAAATTCCCATTTCATCAAATTGTGTGCTTGGTCCAGGATTTACTGGATTGTACCCTGTTAGTTATACTTCTCCCTCACCCTTCAGTTCGAAAAACATTTGTGTTGCAAATTGCTGGAAGTGCAAGGAGATAATGGGGTCAACAGGGCACCTGAGACCTCGGCGAACAACAAGACCAACAATATATCTCCTTAACCAATTACAGTTAAGGATTGAAAAATAAAAAGAGGTAGCATGGGGAAGGAAATTGGGTGAATTAGTCAAATCAGGTACAGAAAGAGAAATAAAGAGAGGGAACCAAAGATTGGATTAAGAGAGAAAGAAGAGACAGAAAGGAAAAGTAAGAAAAAAATTTAAAATTGTAACATTTTAAATTTAAAAAATCTCTAAGAACATATTACTACCTGCAGGAATGAGACTCCACAGATTTAATTGTGCCCTTTGTGGGCCGGAGAAGTTGAGTGACATTGCAGGAACATAAATCTCATCAGTAAAAGGCTTCTTAAGCTGTTAAGTGCAGCCCTAACTTTCTGGGGCGAGTTTAATTGGTAATTAATGCACAAATGCAGCAATTTCTGAAAACTCATGGGGAGGTTGACGGGGAGCTGCCATTTCCATGAGGCTAACGGCGAAGTGGTGCAAATCGTCTGTAGGGGGTTTCTCTTGCTTGCTCTGGTCTCCTGCCAGGCTTCTTGCAATAATTACCCGTGAGTGGTTCGACCCACTCGCCCCTACGGTTCTAGACCTTGGACTTAGGTGCAGGGAGCTGTAGTGCAGAAAAAAACTCAATAGACCAGGTCGAATAGCACGAAATGGATGCCTTTATTGAACAGTTTGCAGCATCATAAAATACATGTCAAATGCACAGATTAAAGCAACTACAAGCATGCACACATCTATAAACTTAACTCTATAGAAATGGGGAACACACGGCACATCGTAAAAGGGGTAACACATTACAATTACCCTTAACCCCCTCCCCTATCACCTAACTAAGTTTCGATTTGAGGGACTCGGGATCATGCTCACCACTTTAAGAATTGCGAAAAGGCTTTGCAGCCTTTCGACACAGATTTCCGCCATCACGTGGGTTTGGAAGCTTCTGGCGCAGCTTGTTTTCCTCTTGGTTCTCCTGCGATGAGCGCTCGCCGATGTGATGTTGATGAACTGGAGTACCGGGCCCTGGGTGTCTTCCTGGGTCGTCGATGATCTCCCGATGACTC
This sequence comes from Somniosus microcephalus, assembly GCF_052327205.1. Classification (NCBI taxonomy): domain Eukaryota; kingdom Metazoa; phylum Chordata; class Chondrichthyes; order Squaliformes; family Somniosidae; genus Somniosus; species Somniosus microcephalus. Next base: position 82,510,527 of record NC_140996.1, on the reverse strand, counting down.
TTTATACAGTCATCATTGTCCTTCTGAGAACTGGGGTACCTGGGCCCTGAGTGTCTTCTTCTCCGGCCTGGGTCGTCGATGATCTCCCGACAAAAGTACTTGGGCCTCCCTCGTCGTCTTCCCGTCGTGGCCGGGCCTTGCCTGGCCGAGCTGGCTTCCAAGCCGAAATCTTCTCGTCGTCCTCTCGTCGTGGCCGGGCCTTGCCTGGCCGAACACTGAACACGGTCCGAACCGAAGTGCTGCTTGGTTCCGATGGAGTCTGTCCCGAAGCATACCGATGGAGAACTCACTGATGGACTTTACTTAATCCACAGTTATACCTTTTGGAACATGCTTATTGTAAAGTCTGTGGGTTGTGCAGTTAATAAATACATAGACTTCAGAAGTAACAAACAAACAGGTCTTTACTATTCGAAGGTCCGGGCGAATCTGCCCCAGCAATCCTGCCACAACACTTATATACTGGTGTGGTCACTATCGGTATTACAGTATACAGAAGCCAAACAAATAGTGCCACACCTAAAGTAGTTCTCTTAAAGGTGAACGGTTACATTCAATAGTTCCCTTAAAGGTAGACGGGTACATACACTACAATCCTCCCTTTTTAGCTTATTACTTACAGAGTCCCCGTTAAACATACATATCTTCAACTTCCTATAAAACAAATTACAGATATAATCTCGGTGGAGTCAATGTCATATAAAACAATTTACAGATATAATCTCGGTGGGAACAGTTCACAGGTTCAGTCTCTGCGGAAACAGTTCATAGATTCAGTCTCTGATCTTGACTCGTTCCGAACAACATTTCTTTGGTGTAGCCGGTTCATCTGGCTAGCGTGACTCCTCCATAGCCTTTTTCTTGACGTAACAGCTTGAACTTTCATCCTGTTGAACCAGCAGTGCGGACTTTTACAACCAACTGGCTGTCTTGACATTTTCCAGTTTTTCAACTAATTTAGCTCCTTTCGTAGTGTCCCGCCTGAGATGGTAGAAGTGCTAATATTGTAGACAGTTATTATCTTCTGCTTCTTCTTTTTCTTTTCTGCCTTTTTGAAACTCTCGGAGCTCCTTTCTCGGCTGCCAGCTGTAGCGCCACCAACTCTCTATGTTCCTTAGACCTTAAGTGCTTCATCCGGATTTCAGCACTTTGGGAGTTTTCATCACAAGCTGGGCAGACCACATCCTCGTAATATTCAGTGTCACTCAACAGGTCATGGTAATATTCGGGTTCGTCCTGAGTTAGGCCAGTGAGAGAGCCTTCTTCTTCCTCCTCACCCGTCTGGACGTTAGCTGACGGTGGTTCCTTCCCTAGACATCTTTCTTGAAAAGACTTCTTCATGCATTCATATTCATCCCGCTCTTCCTGGGTTATCTGCCATTCCTTCACGACGGACCTCATTTGTGAGTTCAATACCTTCCCTTCCATCGGGAATTGCGTTATCAGGCTATTTAATCCTTCTACTGAAGTAACGGTTTCCACATTCTTCTGTTCACCTTGACGTGATTCAACGTACTTTTGGCATCCTTGTAAAATTTGTGTTGCCACCTCAGCTATCTCCGTGACTTTTGAGAGCTCCGAACTCGTTCCCCCTGAAGATTGAAGCTCGTGTTCAGATTGTTCCCCTTGCAGAGTCTTGTCCTTCAGCATATGAAGGAGTTGGCTGACCGTTAACTCTTCCCTGGGAACACGGTGGATCAGAGTCTTCTCCATTTCATCCACCTTTTCCTCCAATACTTCCACCTTCTGTTCCTCTTGAACTTTGGCTTTCAGCGCTCGGAAAAGTTGCGCCCTGATGCTCTCTAGTTCATGTTCAGGGACCATTCTTACAGTCTCGGAGTTTCTTACAGTTTCCTTTTCTTCCACTGAAAGGATTCCCAGTTGAATCTGTTCTTCAAGTTGTTGAACCTCGGTCATTGCCGCCTCATATTTGTCTTGGGTGTCCTTCAATGTTTTTATGAGTTCTTGGACATCCTGTCTTTCATGCTCTGCCATGTTTTTCACCTCTAATTTCTCATCTATGGATGGAACTTCTACCGATGAGTCTGTCTTGGCCTTGAGCTCATCAAGAATTTCCTGCAGCCTTTGGACTTCTTGCTCATGTTCAACCTTTAGTTGTTCATATGCTTCTACTGAAACTAGCTTTTCGGAGGTTGCCGAGTTAACCCCCTCCAGAATTGTAGCCTGGGCCTGTTCATACTGTTCTTTCAACTTCTCACACTCTGCTTGTAAGGAGTCGTAGAGAAGAACTGGAATAAAATCCTGGCTTCCTGAAGATTCCTCTTCCTTTGGTTCGTTCTGTAAATATTCTAGTTCCTGAACAGCATCAGGGGAATGTGATTGGTATTTGGCCACGATGGCTCTATGGTCGCTCTCTGCTTGAGCTAGCTGTCTCTGTTGTCTTTCCAGGTTCTCCCATTCGGTGTCCCAGAACTTTTCCATATTTTTCATCTCTTGTACGAGACGGTCACTCAACTGTTCTAATTGTTGTCGTACTTTGACATAAGTTTGCGTCCGAGCTCGGTGTTCTTCCATCGTGGATGAATCCTTTGCTTGAACAGGCTCAGAATTCTCTGTCAACCTGGAGTTCTGCTCTGCAGCTTTATTCTTCTTGGTACCATAAGTCCTTCTGCATGTCTTCATTTTCTTCCCCATTGTCGGCAAGTCCCTTTTAGCCTTGTCTTCCATATTCGAATTGGTCTTATCATCATCCATTTCAGAATCTGAGCTAATAGCTTGCACCGAGTCCTCCCTCATTATGGCTTTTAGGTAATGCCATTCCATGTCTATTTTCTTAATCCACTCCCGTCCTAGAAGTGGTGGTCCTCCCTCAGGTAATACGTACAAGTTCATTCTTGGGTGTTCTTTACCCCTATCTCTCACCTTGACTCTTATTTTCCCCACGGGGTATACGTTATGCCCCGTGTATGTCTGTAATACGAACTTGGTATTTCTTAAAGGTATGTGAGAGAATAGCCGGTGGTAGTCCCTTCAGTTGATGACTGATAGAGCTGATCCAGTGTCCAGCTCCATTCTTACTTGGACTCCAGCTATTTTTAGTATGACCCAGATGGTCTGTAGATCCGTTTCTTTACCCACATTGTGGATTCTCAGACTACCCAGCTCCTGGTTGTTTGGGTCTGAGTCTGAATTCTGTTCGTCTGAACTCTTCTCAGCCACCTTGTGTACCTTGTTGTACTTTTCTTGTGGTGGCTTCCTTTGATTGTTGGTCTTTTTCCCGGACTGGCATACCTTCGCGATGTGACCCAGTTTGCCACATTTCCTACACTCTTGGTTCTTAAACCAGCATTGATTCTGGTCATGCGTTGTCTTCCCACAACTGTAGCATTTTGTTGTGCTTGAAGTAATTTGGTCCACCCCGAGTGCCGCCGCCTTTAGTTGCATTTCCGCCGTTCCTTTCGCTGCGGCTTCGTGCGATGCAGCTATAAGGACAGCCCTGTCCAGTGTGAGGTCGTTCTCTTCCAGTAGTCGCTTCTGCGTCCCTTCTTTGGACAATCCGCATACGAACTTGTCCCGCAGCGCTTCTGTCAGATTCCCTCCGAACTGGCAATATTTCGCTAGCCTACACAGTTCGTCCAAGTATTCCGCATTGCTTTCGTCTTTCCTCTGCGTTCTTGCGTAGAATTTGAATCGTTCAGCCAGCATCAATGGTGTGGGGTTCAAGTGGTCCTTCAGCACAGCCACAATCTCTTCGAAGGCCTGATCCGCTGGTTTATTTGGTGCTATTAGATGCTTCAAGAGCCCGTATGTTTTTGCCCCCATCGAGTTTAGCAATGTTATCGCCTTGTCGTCTTCCTCTATTTTGTTGGCTTCGCAATAGATCTCTATGCGTTCCACGTACGTGGCCCAGTCTTCTATTTCAGAATTAAAGTCGTTAATATTCCCTCGCTTAGGCATCTTTCTGCCCTTGGGAGCAGCACCAGTATTTATTTAAGTATTCTTATTTATTTGTTTATTTCTAAGATGGCGGTTTTCCCGCAAATATGGCGGTTTCCCGCTCTTCCTTTCTCTCCCCGCCCACTTCAATGGCGGTATGTCAATCAAGATGGCGGTTTTCCCGCGAAAATGGCGGTTTCCCGCTCTTGCAGACGGAAGCTTTTGTTGCTAAAGTCTTCCACCTTTCTCCTGCTGCAGCCTCGTGTTTTCTCCCAGCAGAACGACGAGGGCGGTTGCCTCTCTTCGACGCTCTTCTTGCTTTGGTAGTCTTGCCGCAGGGTACGATCGGACTCGTCGCCACTGTAAAGTCTGTGGGTTGTGCAGTTAATAAATACACAGACTTCAGAAGTAACAAACAAACAGGTCTTTACTATTCGAAGGTCCGGGCGAATCTGCCCCAGCAATCCTGCCACAACACTTATATACTGGTGTGGTCACTATCGGTATTACAGTATACAGAAGCCAAACAAATAGTGCCACACCTAAAGTAGTTCTCTTAAAGGTGAACGGTTACATTCAATAGTTCCCTTAAAGGTAGACGGGTACATACACTGCACTTATCCCCCGCCAAATCATAGTCCTGTTTTTGTAATAATTTTGGCGGGCAGAACTCTCTGCAGGGTTGTTTTGTCTTCATAACGGGAGTTGGTGATAGCTGAACTGGCCTTCCTGGGCCGATAATGTCTTTGCTTTGTTACCGTAACTTGGTTTGTATATTGATCGGTCTGGAGATTGCCCTGGATGACTGTTAAACGGCTTCTCTTTGTACAGTGTAATGGGTTTAAGCGTTCGTTCAATTGTCCGCCCATTTCTTGATGGGTCTCATCCTGCCACCCAAATCTGTCCTGTACTTATAATCTAATCAATATGTATACTCAGTTCCATGAGTTTCGGCTTCCCGAAACTGGTTTTCGCGGGCTTTTAATGTCCTCAATCCACAAGCCTGTCTGGCTTGCAGTAACAGAAATTCAAATGGTCCCAGAAGCTGGTCACGAGGTCTGGCGGCCATTTTGTGTGCCCTTTTATCAAAGGTTTCTCTGTATAAGCTTCTTTTGGTCAATAAAACTGTTTTATTAACCCTACTTTTCTACATGATTATTTAATGAAAATTTCGTGAATCTTGCAGTCCCTCCTGTGATACTGATAGCTTGCTTAAAGTATCAATAACCTTTGGTGAGCAAATTTTCCCTGATTCCTCACATCCAAACATTCCTGGTAATTAACTACCTATAACCCCCACGACACATGCAGTTCCCATTTCAGAAAATTACATTGTGTACAGTTGTACAACCATAGGCAGTACTACCTCAAACTATAACACATTCATCTTTCAGATGTGAAAGGGGCCGATACCCTTTACACCACCTGCATATACATTTTGTTAATCAAAAATTGAAAAACCAATCAACGGTTATAACACAACAGTATTCATACACTTAAATCATATAGTAACCAAAACCAAGAGTGGAGGGACGCTTTATCCTTTAATACAAAGCAGCCTAAGCGGGGGTCTCTTCACCCACTCGAACATAGCGTTCTCTCCATTCTCCTGTGTTCTCGTGCCTCTGGAGGCATTTGCCTCTCTTGCAATGCATGAACAGTAAATATATTACAATCAAAACCTGACACACTACTAGGATGTGGGGTGCTATTCTAATCCAGGGCGGGATCTCTATATTAGTGAACAGGTCCCACCATGGTGGGGTGACTATGTCTAATATGTCTTTTCCTATCTCCAATGTCTTCTGCTCTAGTGTGTAAAAATGCTTCTGTGAGACTATTACGGCTTTTAAAATCTTGGTGAGGTGTTCGGGGAGAGGGGGAATGACATAACCAAAATGCGCAATGAATCGCTGCAAATCCATGAAATTCTCTTTTACAGTGAGGTGAACAGTGGAAGGTACAGGAATGGGGACAATTCGCTGTTGTGCCACTTGAACTTCAGCCCTAGGTTTGAAACAGAAACTGCTGTCACTGACCGGACACCACCCGTGCTGTCCGTGATGGTAGTGAGGCGCTGCACTGGTAACACAGTATGTACCACCTCCGATATATGCCACCTGCGGGGGCACATGGCCTTTTGCCATTGCCTCCATGGTGCAATTTACCGGCTTCGCGCTAGCGGCTCTGAACCCGCACTGTGGTTTTAAAAAGGCATTCAAGTGCTGGGGACACAGGATGATGTGTGCTCCCCAGCTTCGACACCCCGAGAGGTCGGTGCCTGTCATCGTACGCTCCCATCTGATGACATAAGGCGGGACCACTGCGTAACGAATGTGCGCACCCCCCTGAATGACTCCAATGTTCTCCACCCTGTATACCGGGGCGGGTTTTGCTGTGGGACCCAACACTGGCATCCTCACCACTATTCCCATGATAGTGTGATTCGAGCGTCCACAGTCCACTGGGACTGGGCACGCCTCTGCAGCTAGTCTGAGCTGGCACGGACTTAATGCGTTCTCAAAAGGGCGGAGCGCTTGCAAGTGCTTATTGCTGACGGGACCAGACCTTGTTTTAAATCCTCCAGATTACTGCGGCCCTCGCCCAGTAACCACGCCCCGTATAGCACACAAGTCTCGTTCTGTGCAGCCTGATCGGACGCATTCCGATCCTCCCTAATGAGTGCATTTACCGTTCCAGCGTGTTTCTCCAGCTCAGCGATTATTTCTTTTAAGTGTAGTGTCATGGCCTGGTCCTCATGTAGCTCAGAACCCACTACCTTATTTTTGTTTGTCAGTATGTTCCTTAACTGGGCCTTTAGACCATTAACCTGTGCCTGCAGCTCCATGTTGTCTAGAGCGTTAACAACAGACGTCCCGGTACTAAAAGCAGTGAAAATGTCATTTACAGTACCCCTTCTTTGCCTCCCTACCCGATCCAAAACTTCCTGTGGTGTGGTGTACAATTTGGCTTTGTCGATGTCGGCAAAGTCAAATTCATAAAATTGTCTGAACATCCTGGTTAACAGGACCTGGTACAATTGCTCCATTTCCTTGGGACACCACTCCGGCAATCGTACCTCAGTGAGGTTTAAAATCACTGAGGCCACTGCGTAGTGTACCCCTTGGTACAGCATCTGACCGGTGGGTACCAATACTAAACCGTTCCCGGGTCCCTTTGTGGTAGTGGGGCACCCTTCCTTCTGGGCTAGTGCTACCGGGATTGTGGGCAGGGGCTTGCGTGGGCGGGTGATGAGTTCAGTGGCGTTTACCGGAATCGGGGAGAATGGGACTCCGCACGCCCGGGTGCTGACGTCCCACCTCATCCCTTTCCCTTCATCCTGCCACTGCCTCTGGAAAAAGATGGATATGCTTTTGGGGCAAACATACTTCGAACCCCACATGCAGACATATCCCTTCATCCGGTTCCCACCACTTGTCCCAACACACACGTAATTGTCCGTGAGTCCCCGTAATTGTCCGATGGGTATTGTTACCCAGTCGCTCCCACTCGATTGTAGAGTTCTTCATATTCTTTCCCAGCTTTCGAAGCCACCACCATCTACTTAGCGGTACATTCCCATTACACACCAAACAGATCCTCTTTCCCACGGTAACGCTGATTCTGGGTGCAATGATCCTCACCCGAGGGCACAGTAACGAAGTCTCTTGGTAGGCAAACCCGGATTTGCTGGAGTATTCTGTCGAATTCGACCCCAGCCATCCTGGCCATCTCCCTTGGTGGAAGTAGGTGGCGGTTTCCTCAACCTCTCGCTTCCCCGTCCCATCCGTCGCGATGGGGGCTGTGTCCCCGGAGCATCCGAACACGACGACGTCCTTGGTGCGGCCTCGGTAGGCCAGCCCGCACCCGATCGCCGCGAGCACCACGAGAATCCTCTCCATTGTATTCCTGGTTTCTGTAACCGATAAGATGATGTAGCCAGGCTCCCAATAGGGACTGGCCTAATTAAACGGACGCTCGGGTCCCCTGACCCTGCTTCCAAACAAACACACATACTGGGCAGACTTCGAAAACTACCTTTTAAAACATCCCCATCATCTTAAACTTTACATGCCTTAAACTAACATTAAAATTACTTAACTAAACTTATGTTCACCTAAACTTATGTGCAGCGCCGCCCTCCTTCGGGCGGCCTACCTAATTCCTGTGAGGGCTGCAGCGCGCCGCTCCCTGTGGCGGGGCTGCACTGGCCTTTGGCTTTGATCCCCCGCAGCCTGGCGCTGCTGAACGGGAATCGTGTCTTTCCTGGGCTACCCTGGATCGAGGTTGGGGGAAGTAAGGAGAATCTGACCAAAACTTTCTGGGCTGAGGCGTCCGAGCCGACCTACGAGGGGGCGCCTTGGGCGAGGCTCCCAGGGCTAACGGACCGGGGATCGGGACCTTCACCATCGCAGCCTGTGGTCCCACCACAGCTGCCGGCTCCGGCTCCCTTCCCTCAGGCTCCGCCCCCCCGGGGCTGGGATCCGTGGCATCCGACTCCACCCCACCTGTCCCCACAGGTGGTGAGTCTCCGCCCCCAATCCCTACCTCCCCTAAGCTCGAGTCGGGGGCGAGACCTTCATCCTCCGACTCCTCCTCCTCCGTGATCGGTTCAGGGGCGGGGTCGAGCTGTTCGGGCTCTTCCTCGTCCGAATCCCAAACTAACGGGGAGACCTCCCACTCCGATGGGATGACTCCTTCCCTCACGCAGGCTACAGCTCCAGCCTGTGTGGTCTGTGACTCCGTCTCAGGTTGAGGATTTCTGTCCTCAGACCTGGCCCCTGTTGTTGGCCATTGTGCACCCGGCTTAAACAGTTTACACTGGTTAATGTGAAACCATTTAGTACGTCGGGGCACCTTCACTGCGTACACCATGGGGCTGACCTTGTCTACAATGCTGTAGGGCCCCATGTACAGTGGTTCTAGACTCCCTACTCGGGCATAGTTCCTAACCATGACCTGGTCTCCGACTTCCCACTCTTGCTTGTTACGGGGTTCCAGCAACAGTCGATTGCCCTGATGCTGTCTCCCCATGTTCCCAGCCGCTTGCTCATAAACCTGTTTCAGGCACTCCAAAAGGGTTTGGACGAACTTGTCCCGATTCACCTCTTGAAGCTGGCCCTCAGTGAGCACCGGGGCTAGTACATGGGTGGGTGTTCGCATGATCCTCCCAGTCATTAACTCGTGCGGGGAGTACCCCGTACTTTTGGACTGGCTGGCCCGGATCCCCATGAGGACTAGAGGCAGGCTCTCCGCCCACTTCTGGGGCAAGCCCATTGCCTCCTTCCTCAGCTTTTCCTTGAGGGTCCGGTTCATGCGTTCAACAATCCCGGATGACTGGGGATTGTGCACTATGTGCCACTTCCCTTCAATGCCCAAGAGCATGAGGGTGTTCTGCATCACTTGGCCGGTGAAATGACTCCCTCGGTCGGACTCCACAAACCGGGGGAGCCCCCACCGTGAGAACACTTCCCAGACCAAGATCTTGGCAGTACCCAGCGCCGTAGCTGTTCTACATGGGAAGGCTTCTACCCATTTGGTGAACACATCCACCAGGACAAGGCAGTACTTATAGCCTCCCTGGGCGGTGGGCAGGGGCCCTATGTAGTCGACCTGTATCGACTGCCATGGTCCCTCTACCCTCCTGATGTGCCCCATGGGCACCTTCCTTTTCTGGGGGTCTGGGTTGTTTGCAGCGCACACAAGACAGCTTGTACAGAACTCACGGACATCGTCTCGAAGTCCCGGCCACCATCCCGCCTGCTCTGCCCGTTGCCAGGTAACCTCAGGCCCGGGGTGTCCTGCCCCTGGACCCTCATGGGCCAGTTGAAGGAATTCCCTCCAGTGCTGCTGCGGCACAACCCACTGTTCCTCCCGGAACAACATGCCTTCCTTGACTGAGAGGGCTGCCGTACTGTACGGACCCTCTACCTGCTTGCCCTCAGCAATAGCATTGAGGACTGTTTTCAGGGCGGGATCCAGGGTTTGGACGGTCTTTAGGTCTAGGGGCGGTGTCACCCCTGTGTTCCCTGGAGTCCCCTCCCTGCCTCGGATCGCTGCCACGGGTCCGGGTCCATAGGGGTCCCAGAAAATGCCATTGCGGGCACCCTCCCTGGCTAGCGCATCCGCCTGCTGGTTACCCTGACTGCGGGGTTCTGTGGTGGAATGAGCCTTCACCTTGTGGATGAACACCTCCCCTTCCTCCCCCACTGCTGCCAGGATCTTTTCCAGCAAGGGCTTGACTGTTAAAGGTCGTCCGTCCGCGGAGGTATATCCGCGGCGAGACCAAATGGCCAGGTATTCCGTATACGAATTGCATGTGAACATGCTGTCCGAGCAAATCGTGTATGGGGTTGGGAAGATCTCGGGGTGGGTAACCACGTACGCCACCGCGGACAGTTCAGCCTGCTGTGCGCTCATAGTGCTGGGGAGCCTAATCGCCAGGGCAATGTTTGCCGCGGGGTCATAAACTCCACACCCTGTGAGTCGTTCGCCAGCAGATACCGTGCTGGAACCGTCTACGTAGATCTCGCGGCCTGTGGGGTGTATCCCAGCCCGTAAACCTATGTTGACCTCCCATACCCCTTCGACGGAACACCGATGGGCTGTTCCGGGATATACCATGTTGGCCGCGAGCTTCGGCTCGCAAAGACCTTTAACCTTGAGATCCATCTGGGAAAGGAGGAGGGTCCAGCGTGCAATGCGAGCGCTGCTTACGGTCCCAGCCTTAATCCTTCCATCCAGAAGCATCTTTGTGGGTGTGTGGTGGGTGAGGAGAGTGATGGGAGAGGTTCCTGTGAAGATCGCTGATCTGTTCACAGCCCAATGCGTGGCCAGGAGATGCCGTTCGCAATTGGAAAAACTCCTCTCCACATCCGTAAGCACCCTGGAGGAGTAGACCACCGGCCTCAGCTTGCCGTGTCGCTCCTGGAGCAGCACGGCACTCAGGCTGTCTCCACTGGCGGCTACTTCCAGGAAAAACTCCTCTCCCCCATCTATGGCCCCTAGGGCTGGCGCGGTCTGCAGGTCCCTTTTCAACTTCTCGAATGCTGCCTGACAACCCTCGTCCCAAGACCACTCGACTCCCTTGTGTAAGAGTCGAAGTAGCGGGGCTGCTGTGGCTGCATAGTCCTCGATGAAGTCTCTGCAGTACCCGGTCAGTCCCAAAAAGGACCTCACACCCGTTACTGTGTTAGGGATCGGCAAATCTTGCACCGATTCCCGCCTAGCCTTATCTATGGCTCTTTCCCCAGCACGGATGGTCAGACCCAGGAATTTCACCTCCTGCTGGCCGATCCGTGCTTGCTTTGGGTTTACTTTGAAACCCTTCCTTTCCAGTAGCTCCAATAATTCGGCTAATAGTGGGCCGTGCTCCTCCCTTGAATCGGTGAACAGGAGCAAGTCGTCCACATACTGCACTATCTGATTGGGCTGGCTAAATTCCTTTAAACTTCCTGCCATGCACTGATGGAAAATGCTGGGGCTGTTGTGAAAACCCTGTGGCAAGCAGTTCCAAGTGTACTGTTGCCCTTTAAAAGTAAAGGCAAACTTGTACTGATCCTCCCGCCGCAACGGAATGGACCAAAAACCGTTCGAGATATCCAGCACCGTGAACGTGGTCGCGGATGCTGGAATACTCCCTATTAGGTCGGCAACTGCTGCTACCGTGGGCGCGCAGGCTGGGATGTTACTGTTGAGGACTCTGTAGTCCACCGTGGCCCTCCATGAATTGTCCGGCTTCCTTACCGGCCATGATGGGGAGTTCACGTGAGTGGCTATCGGCCTCAACACACCCTGCTGCACCAATGAAGATATAGCTGTTTCCATGTCGGGTTCTGTTTCCTTGGGGAAGTTATACTGCTTTTGGGGTCGGATCATGGGGTCCCCGTCTACGCTGACCTCAAACCCGGTGACCCTCCCACAGTCGTGCTTGTGGGTGGCAAACGCGGTCAGATTGTCCGACACAAATGCTTGCAAGTCCGTTGGGACGTCCGCGACCATAAGCTCGAGGTCGTAACCTCCTGACGGCTTCATGGTGCACAGGGTCCCCTTTTCTCCCTTCCCTGGGATCACGACTACCTTGCCTAACCCATTCTCAGCTCCCCAGAGACAGTGATTTCTAAGGTCCACGAGGATCCTGTGTTCCACCAAGAAATCAGACCCGAGGATGCCTTTACCACCCCCCTCGTTCCACTTCATCAGGATACACGTCCATGTGGTGTGGAGTGCTCCCAAATGAATGGAGAGCGGGATGGAGAACGCGCCAGCCTGTTCTTTGCCTGTGAAACCCGCAACTGAGAATGGAGCCTGGGTAGACAGAGGTGAGGCAAAAGGTTTAGCTGTGTGGATCACGGTACATGATGCCCCCGTATCCAACAAGTAACTACCCTTTTCCTTCTCTACCTCCATCTCCACAAGGGGTCTTCTCCACGCGTCATATCGGAGCGGACACAGGTAGACGGGCTGCGCGGTCTTTAGTCATTGGGGCGCTGCGGTTGGGGCTGGGGGAATAACAGGGCCGTTGGCGACTGCCACCTTCCCCTGTGAGGTCATTAGAGACCACATTGCCTCTAAAACTGACTCGATCGCATCGGGATGGATCGACACATCGGCTCCTTTCTCCCGGATGGGCATTTGGGCTGGGGCTGAGGGAGCTTTTCCCTTTAAATCCTTCCAGGGATTTTTACAGTCCCGGCGCCAGTGACCTTCCTTCCCACACCCGTAACAACTATTCTTGGCTTGGGGAGGGCGATTCCCCTCCTGATGCCATTCCTTTTTAACAGGAGCTGCAGGCCTCACCTCATGCACCTTTCCCTTCGGGGGAGGCACTTCCTTACTCCTGCTGTTCCTGTAACCTATCGTGAGCTGATGAAGTACTATCTCCTCCGTGGTGCGGGGGTTATTTGGGTCAAACCATGTTTTGGCTTGCTCCCTCACCTGCGGCAAGCAATTGGTGACCAGGCACCGGAGCCAATGAGCCCTTTGACCAGCGTCCAGCCCGTCTCGGGCTGGCCCGCCCGGGCAGCTGCGCCGATACACTGGCCACAACCTTCCGGCGAAAACCCGTGGGGGCTCTCCCTCTAGCTGTACCGTCCTATCCAATCGGAGGAACGGACTTCCGTCATTTTCCCCCATAACATCCATGATCTCGTCCCGTAAAACCTCATACTCCCTATGCCCTCTCTTGCTCTCGTCAGAGAGACACTGGAGGATCGAGCTGTCCAGGGAAAACAGCAGCATTCTGGACTGCTCTCTCCCGTCGCAGTAATTAACTGCTGCAGTCTGCTCCACGTCCCTAAAATGGACGGAGGGATCTCCTGACTCGGAGAGTTTTGGGATGTGGCTTATCATTGCCCTTAGCTGTTGTGCGCTGTGGGGCATTACGATCTGATTCACGAGGGGTCTGTCATCGCCATTGTCTTCGTTCGGACCGAGCCTCCGGTGTCGAGCGGGACACATCGGTGCCGGCTTCGACCCTACTACCTGGGGTTGCTCTACCTCAGGAATCTCTTTGACTAACTCCACCGTTTCCTCCCCCTCAACCCAAGACTTATTATAGCTGGGAGGTGCCGAGGGCTCGGTGGTTGGTACCCTAACTGCCTCTCGCGGAATCGGTCTTTTGGAATCCCTGGCTAACTGTAGATGGCTCGCTGGTGGGTTTATGAGACACACCAAGCCATTTGCCTTCGCTAGGGCCATTCTCAGGTCCTCTAGCTCCCTTTGGCAAGCGCTATGGTCAGCGTTCTCAGACCTATCCTTGCTGGCCATCTTGTACGCTGCTCTAGCTCCCAGAATACTCTCCTCCTGTGCCTTTACCTGCTGAGCTAGGCGGACACACCTGTCTCTCATTCTTCCTTCACTGGTCTTGGCCTCAGTGATCTGACACTCCAAGTAATCTATCTTGGTCTCATGGCGAGTGGTTACGGAGTGGCGTACCTGATTCAGCGCGTTGAGCGATGCAATCAGTCTCTTTCCTCCCGCAACCTTTTCCTCTACTTCTGCTAGTAACCCTTTGATCTGGGCCGTCTGTGCTACAACGACTTGGTCCAAAAGCTGGACTTGCTTCTTGTAGCACATCAGCCAGACCGCTTTTTCTACAGATCTTTTGTGCTCTTTGCTTTCTGTCCACTTGATGGCTGCGTCCAGTGGGCGCCTATCTCTTAATAGGTCGGATATCCACTGTTTTGTAAGGTTTACCTTCCCAAAAACATAATCCGCTATTCTCTCATCCATCACATTTCGTTTATTCAGACCTTGATCTAAAACACTACATTCCTGCTGCCAAGGTCCTGCCGCGGTTGCCATCTCTGTAGGGGGTTTCTCTTGCTTGCTCTGGTCTCCTGCCAGGCTTCTTGCAATAATTACCCATGAGTGGTTCGACCCACTCGCCACTATGGTCCTAGACCTTGGACTTGGTGCAGGGAGCTGTAGTGCAGAAAAAAACTCAATAGACCAGGTCGAATAGCACAAAATGGATGCCTTTATTGAACAGTTTGCAGCATTATAAAATACATGTCATATGCACAGATTAAAGCAACTACAAGCATGCACACATCTATAAACTTAACTCTATAGAAATGGGGAACACACGGCACATTGTAAAAGGGGTAACACATTACAATTACCCTTAACCCCCTCCCCTATAACCTAACTAAGTTTCGATTTGAGGGACTCGGGATCATGCTCACCACTTTAAGAATTGCAAAAAAGGCTTTGCAGCCTTTCGACACAGCTTTCCGTCGTCACGTGGGTTTGGAAGCTTCTGGCGCAGCTTGTTTTCCTCTTGGTTCTCCTGCGATGAGCGCTCGCCGATGTGATGTTGATGAACTGGAGTACCGGGCCCTGGGTGTCTTCCTGGGTCGTCGATGATCTCCCGATGACTCTTTATACAGTCATCATTGTCCTTCTGAGAACTGGGGTACCTGGGCCCTGAGTGTCTTCTTCTCCGGCCTGGGTCGTCGATGATCTCCCGACAAAAGTGCCCGGGCCTCCCTCGTCGTCTTCCCGTCGTGGTCAGGCCTTGCCTGGCTGAGCTGGCTTCCAAGCCTAAATGTTCTCGTCGTCCTCTCGTCGTGGCCGGGCCTTGCCTGGCCAAACACCGAACACGGTCCGAACCGAAGTGCTGCTTGGTTCCGATGGAGTCTGTCCCGAAGCGTACCGATGGAGAACTCACTGATGGACTTTACTTAATCCACAGTTATACCTTTTGGAACATGCTTATCTCCCGCCAAATCATAGTCCTGTCTTTGTAATAATTTTGGCGGGCAGAACTCTCTGCAGGGGTGTTTTGTCTTCATAACGGGAGTCGGTGATAGCTTAACTGGCCTTCCTGGGCCGATAATGTCTTTGCTTTGTTACCGTAACTTGGTTTGTATATTGATCGGTCTGGAGATTGCCCTGGATGGCTGTTAAACGGCTTCTCTTTGTACAGTGTAATGGGTTTAAGTGTTCGTTCAATTGTCCGCCCATTTCTTGATGGGTCTCATCCTGCCACCCAAATCTGTCCTGTACTTATAATCTAATCAATATGTATACTCAGTTCCATGAGTTTTGGCTTCCCGAAACTGGTTTTCGCGGGCTTTTAATGTCCTCAATCCACAAGCCTGCCTGGCTTGCAGTAACAGAAGTTCAAATGGTCCCAGAAGCTGGTCACGAGGTCTGGCGGCCATTTCGTGTGCCCTTTTATCAAAGGTTTCTCTGTATAAGCTTCTTTTGGTCAATAAAGCTGTTTTATTAACCCTACTTTTCTACGTGATTATTTAATGAAAATTTCGCGAATCTTACACGTCCAACAATTTGTGGAGGTTAGCAGCTCACAGAGTATCACTTCCATGCCACAAATTGATGGATGATTTATGCATTAATAATGGTGAGCGCCTTTAAACTCGCCATTATTTTGGCAGCAAATTGTGTCATTTTCCGACAGTCCTTTTGCACCCTTACTGCTATTTCTATTAAGCCACATTATGATTATTTTATGGTTGTCTAGCTTCCTCTCACATCATTCAATTGTGCTATAATTGATAGCTCATTCTCCAACTATTTTTCCACAGTTCACCAAAGCAATCTAATACCGTGATCTCCTTCATTCCCTTTGATGAGGCAATACAAGTTGTACAAGTCCAAAGAACATCTCCCACCTCTCATCTTTGATGGTTTCACCTTTAGTCTTTCTTCAGGAATGATATTCTTCACTGTTGCTATTTCCTCTGATTTCAAATGCAATTCCTCCATTGATAAAGCTGCCACTGAGAAGCTAGTTTTCATGCTGAGCATTTCCCTTCTCCTCAATTACACTTAACTCTATAATTTGTAACATTGCTTAAGTCACTGCCTAGATTTGTTAGGAATGGCCACTCGGAGAAGTTACTGGACCAGCACATACCCCAGCAGGAAATAAAGTTGTAAGGAGAGAAAAAAAATGAAATAAAGAAAGCACTTGCATTTATATAATCACTTTAATGACCTAAGGATGTCCTAAAGTGCTGTATAGCAAATTAAGTAATTTTGACGTGGTCACTGTTGTAAAATAGGTAACATGGAAGCTGTTTTGCACTCAGCAAGATCTCACAAACAGCAATAAGATAAAAGACCAGATAATCTGTTCTAGTGATTTTGATTGAGGGATAAATATTGGCCCGGACAACAAGGAGAACTCCCCTGCTTTTCTTTGAAATAGTGTCATGGGATCTTTTACGTCCACCTGAGAGGGCAGTCGATTTAACGTCTCACCTAAGAGATGGAAATGGGGTAGGTTGTTTTCCAAAATGGGTGCCCTGAAAGTTCTCCTACAAATCCTCTTCAGTCAGAGATGAGCATCAAAAGATAAAAAGCAGCAAACGTCCAAAACAACACATTTCTATTGAACCTGCTGCTTGTCTCTATAATCCTTTTCTATTTAAGAGTATAGCCTAACAGCCCTGGACATGCAATTTACTTAGGCTAAACTATCAACATGTTTACTTCTGAGAGTAAATAGTGCCAGGCCTCTTAACTACCAATGAGGTCCCACATGCACAGCGCATATCAGAAAATTGTAATTTCATAGACCTCTGTTGTAAAAGCCGTAAAATGGCGTGGACATCTAAATTATGTCACATCTGTCACATTAGGCAGAAAAAAATGCATTTATAAAGCGCCTTTCATAACTCAGGTCGAGTACTTTTGAAGTGTAGTCACTGTTGTAATGTAGGGAAAAGCGGCAGCCAATTTACGCACAGCAATGTTCCATAAGGTTAAAGTTGGGTATTTGGAGAGAGTAGAAGTCTCTGGTAAGTACTGGATGAGTCTGGGTGAGTACAAGCTATAAAAAGTGAAATTTAGTTTAACATTTTGAATTTAACTTATACCTTTAGAACCTGTAGTTAACAGAAATGGCCTGTCAGTGGCAGTAAACTGTCAGTCAGCTGGAAGTGTTTGTCTTGATAGATGTTTGTAAGAAGTCACACAACACCAGGTTATAGTCCAACAGCTTTATTTGAAATCACAAGCTTTCGGAGCGCTGCTCCTTCGTCAGGTGAAGGTGAAGCTGACTTCACCTGATGAAGGAGCAGCGCTCCGAAAGCTTGTGATTTCAAATAAAGCTGTTGGACTATAACCTGGTGTTGTGTGACTTCTTACATTTGTCCACCCCAGTCCAACTCCGGCATCTCCACACCATTGATAGATGTTAATTACTGTGAGCAGGGAGCTGAGTCAGCACTTGTAACTTGGGTGTGGCTCCAAGGGTGTAAAAGTAAACAGTATCTGCTGATGCACAGAGTGGTCTTAAAAGGAGTGCATCTAAACAGAGTGTTAAAGTTGGGTATTTGGAGATTATGGGAATTCAGAGCAGAGGAGGAAGGAGGTACTGCTTTTTGCCTCCAATACTTGGAGTGCTTTGTGTTACAGGTAAATAGTTAATTTACTCTACCTATAACTTAAACTAGAGCTAGTAATTAGTCAGAAACTAAAGTATAAGCTAAATTAAACTTTAATTTATTAAATAAGTAAAACAAGGTTAGATAGGGGTGGCAGTGCAGGTGGTGTGCTGCAACTGCAGCATGTGGGAGTTTGTGGAGAGCATGTGATCCAGACAACCTCATTTGCAGTAAGTGTCTGCATCTTGAGGAACTTCAGATCAGATTTATTGAGCTGGAATCTGAGGTGCAGATATTGCGGGGCATCAGGGAGGTGGAGAGTTATCTGGATTCTTTGGTCCAGGAGGCAGTCACACCTCTTAGGTTAGGTAGTGGAACAGGTCTGGTTAGTAGTCAGGGACTGGAGGGTGTGACTGCAACTCAGGCAGGTAAGAGGACCCCAGGTGGAGTGCTGGAGGAGCCTCGGCCTTTGCTCTTATCCAACAGGTATGAGGTTCTTGCTGCCTGTGCAGATGAGGGCAAAGTCTGCAGGGTGGTTGAGCAAACTGACCATGGCACCATGGTACAGGAGGCCATTCAAGTGGGGGGAGTGAAAAGAAATGGTGTAGTGGTAGGGGACATTATAGTCAGGGGGATAGATATTGTTTTCTGCAGCCACGACCGGGAGTTCCAAAGGCTGTGCTGCCTGCCCGATGCCAGGGTTAAGGATATCTCCTTGTGGCTGGAGAAGAATTTGGAGTGGGTGGTGGAGGATCCAGTTGTCATGGTCCACATAGGAACCAATGACACAGGTAGAACTAGGGATAAGGTTCTACTGAGAGACTTTGAGGAGCTTGGGTCCAAATTATAAAGCAAAACCTCAAAGGTAATAATCTTTGGATTGTTACATGAGCCACGCACAAATTGGCATAGGGACAAGCAGATCAGCGAGTTAAATGCGTGGCTCAAAGAGTGGTATGGGAGGAAGGGGCTTTGACTCATGGGGCATTGACATCAGTACTGGGGAAAGAGGGAGCTGTTCTATTGGGATGGGCTCCACTTAAACTGGACTGGGACCAATGTCCCAGTGAATTGAATAACTAGGGCTGTAGGTAGGGCTTTAAACTAAAAAGTGGAGGACAGATCAGCTGAGGGGAAATTTAGAAATCTAAAGAGAAAAGTCAAGGCAATGGAGCAGTGTAGCGATGTGGGTAAAGATAAGCAGTGTGATAGGATGCGACAGAGACTTTAATGGTAATAGTGGATCAGCAAATAAGGTGAAAGCAGGGAATAATGGCAAAAAGCTAAAATTAAAGGCTCTTTATCTAAATACATGAAACATTTGTAACAAGATAAATGAACTAGTGGCCAAGTAGAGGTAAATGGGTTTGATGTAATAGCCATTACAATGACGTAGTTTCAAGGTGACCAAGGTTGGGAACTAAATGTTCCAGGGTACTTGATGTTTTGAAAAGGCAGGCAGAATGGAAAAGGAGTGGGGTGGGTAGCCCTGATAATAAAAGATGACATAAGGACATTAGTGAGAAAGGATAGTGGCTCAGAAGATCAGGAAGTAGAATCAGTATGGGTAGAGATAAGAAACAACATGGGGCAAAATAAACTAGTGGGAGTAGTTTATAGGCCCCCAAACAGTAGCTAAACCATTGGACAAAGCATTAATCAACAAATAATAGGAGCTTGTAACAAAGGTAATACAATAATCAAGGGGGACTTTAATCTTCATTTAGACTGGGCAAATCAAATTGGCAAAGGTAGTCTGGAGGATGAGTTCATGGAATGCATTCGAGATAGTTTCCTAGAACAATACATCGTGGAACCAACAAGGGAACAGGCTATTTTAGATCTTGTATTGGGTAATGAGACAGGGTTAATTAGTAATCTCACAGTAAAGGATCCTCTGGGGAAGAGTGATCATAACATGATAGAATTTTACATTGAATTTGAGAGTGAAATACTTAAATCCGAAACAAGAGTCTTAAACATAATTAAAGACAATTACATGGGTATGAGTGCGAGTTGCCAAATGTAGATTGGGAAATTAGATTAATAGGTATTATGGTCAATAAGCAGCGGCAAAATTTAAAGAAATATTCCAAAATTCTCAACGAATAATCATAATCATAATCATAATCAACTGTATTGTCGTTGTTAGTGCACAAGTGCAGTACAACGAAATGTAGGCTTGCGGCTCCCAAGAGTGTACATTTAGATTAAGACATTTAAACATTCAACATACATTTGGCTTGTAATACATTAACATAAACATAACCATAATAAAGTGCATTGGCAGATGTGCAGGCTTTAGAGTTTATTTGTGGAGTTCAGTAGGATGACAGCCCTGGGAAAGAAGCTGTTCCTAAATCTGGTCGTACGGGTGAGAATGCATCTGTAGCGTCTCCCAGATGGCAGGAGGGCGAACAGACTGTGGCTGGGGTGGGTAGGGTCTTTGATGATGGACCGTGACCTCCGTAAACAGCGTTTCTGGTATATGTGCTCTATGGTCGGTAGCTATGTGCCGGTAATGCGTTGGGCAGTTTTGACTACCCGCTGCAGGGCTTTCCGGTCATAGTAGCTACAGCTGCCATACCATACTGTGATACAGTTCGTCAGGATGCTCTCTATTGTGCAGCGGTAAAAGTTAGAGAGGATCAGGGGTGACAGGTTACATCCCTTCAGCCTCCTTAGGAAATATAGACGTTGCTGGGCCTTCTTCACCAGAGAGGAGGTATTGAGGGACCAGGAGAGGTCTTCCGTGATGTGGACTCCGAGGAACTTAAAGCTGTCCACCCTTTCCACCACAGCCCCATTGATGTGGATGGGGGTGTGACTTCCGCCTTTAGACTTCCTGAAGTCCACAATGATTTCTTTGGTTTTCTTGATGTTAAGGGCCAGGTTGTTATCGGCGCACCACTTCACGAGATGCTGGACCTCCTCCCTGTAGGCTGACTCATCGTTGTTGGTGATCTGGCCTACTACCGTGGTATCATCCGCAAACTTGATGATGGTGTTGGAACCATGAACAGCCACACAGTCGTGGGTGAAGAGGGAGTAGAGGAGGGGGCTCAGCACACAGATGAGGGCAAAGTCTGCAGGGTGGTTGAGCAAACTGACCATGGCACCATGGTACAGGAGGCCATTCAAGTGGGGGGAGTGAAAAGAAATGGTGTAGTGGTAGGGGACATTATATTCAGGGGGATAGATATTGTTTTCTGCAGCCACGACCGGGAGTTCCAAAGGCTGTGCTGCCTGCCCGATGCCAGGGTTAAGGATATCTCCTTGTGGCTGGAGAAGAATTTGGAGTGGGTGGTGGAGGATCCAGTTGTCATGGTCCACATAGGAACCAACGACACAGGTAGAACTAGGGATAAGGTTCTACTGAGAGACTTTGAGGAGCTTGGGTCCAAATTATAAAGCAAAACCTCAAAGGTAATAATCTTTGGATTGTTACATGAGCCACGCACAAATTGGCATAGGGACAAGCAGATCAGCGAGTTAAATGCGTGGCTCAAAGAGTGGTATAGGAGGAAGGGGCTTTGACTCATGGGGCATTGACATCAGTGCTGGGGAAAGAGGGAGCTGTTCCAATTGGATGGGCTCCACTTAAACTGGACTGGGACCAGTGTCCCAGTGAATTGAATAACTAGGGCTGTAGGTAGGGCTTTAAACTAAAAAGTGGAGGACAGATCAGCTGAGGGGAAATTTAGAAATCTAAAGAGAAAAGTCAAGGCAATGGACTAGTGTAGCAATGTGGGTAAAGATAAGCAGTGTGATAGGATGCGACAGAGACTTTAATGGTAATAGTGGATCAGCAAATAAGGTGAAAGCAGGGAATAATGGCAAAAAGCTAAAATTAAAGGCTCTTTATCTGAATACATGAAACATTTGTAACAAGATAAATGAACTAGTGGCCAAGTAGAGGTAAATGGGTTTGATGTAATAGCCATTACAGTGACGTAGTTCCAAGGTGACCAAGGTTGGGAACTAAATGTTCCAGGGTGCTTGATGTTTTGAAAAGGCAGGCAGAATGGAAAAGGAGTGGGGTGGGTAGCCCTGATAATAAAAGATGACATAAGGACATTGGTGAGAAAGGATAGTGGCTCAGAAGATCAGGAAGTAGAATCAGTATGGGTAGAGATAAGAAATAACATGGGGCAAAATAAACTAGTGGGAGTAGTTTATAGGCCCCCAAACAGTAGCTAAACCATTGGACAAAGCATTAATCAACAAATAATAGGAGCTTGTAACGAAGGTAATACAATAATCAAGGGGGACTTTAATCTTCATTTAGACTGGGCAAATCAAATTGGCAAAGGTAGTCTGGAGGATGAGCTCATGGAATGCATTCGAGATAGTTTCCTAGAACAATACATCATGGAACCAACAAGGGAACAGGCTATTTTAGATCTTGTATTGGGGAATGAGACAGGGTTAATTAGTAATCTCACAGTAAAGGATCCTCTGGGGCAGAGTGATCATAACATGATAGAATTTTACATTGAATTTGAGAGTGAAATACTTAAATCCGAAACAAGAGTCTTAAACATAATTAAAGACAATTACATGGGTATGAGTGCGAGTTGCCAAATGTAGATTGGGAAATTAGATTAATAGTTATTATGGTTGATAAGCAGCGGCAAAATTTAAAGAAATATTCCAAAATTCTCATCGAATAATCATAATCATAATCATAATCATAATCAACTTTATTGTCATTGTTAGTGCACAAGTGCAGTACAACGAAATGTAGGCTTGCGGCTCCCGAGAGTGTACATTTAGATTAAGACATTTAAACATTCAACATACATTTGGCTTGTAATACATTAACATAAACATAACCATAATAAAGTGCATTGGCAGATGTGCAGGCTTTAGAGTTTATTTGTGGAGTTCAGTAGGATGACAGCCCTGGGAAAGAAGCTGTTCCTAAATCTGGTCGTACGGGTGCGAATGCATCTGTAGCGTCTCCCAGACGGCAGGAGGGCGAACAGACTGTGGCTGGGGTGGGTAGGGTCTTTGATGATGGACCGTGACCTCCGTAAACAGCGTTTCTGGTATATGTGCTCTATGGTCGGTAGCTATGTGCCGGTAATGCGTTGGGCAGTTTTGACTACCCGCTGCAGGGCTTTCCGGTCATAGTAGCTACAGCTGCCATACCATACTGTGATACAGTTCGTCAGGATGCTCTCTATTGTGCAGCGGCAAAAGTTAGAGAGGATCAGGGGTGACAGGTTACATCCCTTCAGCCTCCTTAGGAAATATAGGCGCTGCTGGGCCTTCTTCACCAGAGAGGAGGTATTGAGGGACCAGGAGAGGTCTTCCGTGATGTGGACTCCGAGGAACTTAAAGTTGTCCACCCTTTCCACCACAGCCCCATTGATGTGGATGGGGGTGTGACTTCCGCCTTTAGACTTCCTGAAGTCCACAATGATTTCTTTGGTTTTCTTGATGTTAAGGGCCAGGTTGTTATCGGCGCACCACTTCACGAGATGCTGGACCTCCTCCCTGTAGGCTGACTCATCGTTGTTGGTGATCTGGCCTACTACCGTGGTATCATCCGCAAACTTGATGATGGTGTTGGAACCATGAACAGCCACACAGTCGTGGGTGAAGAGGGAGTAGAGGAGGGTGCTCAGCACACATCCTTGTGGGGCCCCCGTGTTCAGGGTCAGGGGGGCGGAGGTGTGGTTACCTAATTTGACAGACTGGGGTCTGTTTGTTAGGAAGTCCAGGGTCCAGTTGCAGAGGGAAGTGTTCAGGCCAAGAGTGTGGAGTTTGTTGGCCAGCTTGTTGGGGACGATAGTGTTGAATGCTGAGCTGTAGTCTATGAACAGCATTCTGATGTAGGTCTGTTTACCATCTAAGTGATTCAGTGCAGAGTGTAGAGCAGTTGTGATTGCATCCTCCGTTGATCTGTTTGCACGATAGGCAAACTGGTGTTGGTTAAGAGAGGCGGGAACACTGCCTTTGAT
Organism: Somniosus microcephalus; assembly: GCF_052327205.1. NCBI lineage: Eukaryota > Metazoa > Chordata > Chondrichthyes > Squaliformes > Somniosidae > Somniosus > Somniosus microcephalus. The sequence continues at coordinate 82,486,802 of NC_140996.1, read as the reverse complement.
GTGAGCCAGGACCAGTCTCTCGAAACACTTCATTATGATGGGTGTGAGTGCGACAGGTCGATAGTCGTTCAGGCACGTCACAGCCGTTTGTTTTCGCACAGGAATAATGGTAGCGGTCTTGAAGCATGTAGGGACTACTGCCTGGGCCAATGACAGATTGAAGATGGTGGTGAAGACATCAGCCAGCTGATCAGCACATTCCTTGAGTACCCGTCCAGGGATGCTATCCGGTCCAGCAGCCTTTCGTGTGTTCACTCCGCGTAGAACACCCCTTACGTCGGAGGTCGACAGAGTGAGAACCTGGTCTTCCGGAGGTGGCAAGGCTTTGGTAGCCGGCTCCCTGTTGTCCCTGTCGAAGCGAGCGTAGAAGTTGTTAAGCTCCTCCGGAAGGGAGGCATCGCTAACCGGGGTGCTGGTGTTTTTGCTCTTGTAGTCAGTGATGGACTGGATGCCTTACCACATGCGCTGGGGGTCCGAGTTGTTGTGGAAATGATCCTCTATCCGCAGTGTCTGTTTATACATTCCATTGAAAAATAAAACCTCCATGGGAAAGATGATCCATCCGTGGCTAACTAAAGGAGTTAAAGATAGCATTAGATTAAAAGAAGAGGCTTATAATGTTGAGAAGAATTGTAGTAAACCTGAGAATTTGGAGAGCTTTAGAAACCAGCAAATGATGACCAAAAACTTGATAAAAAGGAAGAAAATAGAATGAAAGTAAACTAGCTAGAAATATATTAATAGATTGTAAGAGCTTTTACAAGTATGTAAAAAGGAAGAGAGAATCAAAAGTAAGAATTGGTCCCTTAGAGGCTGAGACAGGAGAAATTATAATGGGGAATAAGGAAATGGCAGACACTTTAAACAAATATTTTGTATCTGTCTTCGCAGTCGAAGGCACAAAAAGCATACCAAAAATAGTGCGGAAACAAGGGGCTATTGAGAGTGAGGAAGTAATTAATATCAGTAGAGGAAAAAGTGCTTGAGAAACTAATTGGACTAAAAGCCAACAAATCCCCTGGACCCGATGGCCTACATCCGAGGGTTCTAAAAGAGTTGGCTGCAGAGATAGTGGATGCATTGGTTGTGATCTTCCAAAATCCCCGAGATTCTAGAATGGTCCCAGTGGAATGGAAGGTAGCAAATGTAACCCCACTATTCAAGAAAGGAGAGAGAGAGAAAACAGGGAACTACAGGTCAGTTAGCCTGGCATCAATCATTGGGAAAATACTGGAATCCATTATTAAGGAAGTGGTAACAGGGCACTTTGAAAAACATAACATGATTAGGCAGAGTCAACATGGTTTTATGAAAGTGAGATCGTGTTTAGCAAATTTATTAGATGTAACTCGCAGGGTAGATAAAAGGGAACCAGTGGATGAAGTATATTTGGATTTCCAAAAGGCATTCAATAAGGTGCCACATAAAAGGTTGCTATAAGGGCTCATGGGGTTGGGGGATAATATATTAGCATGGATAGAGCATGGGTTAACAGACAGAAAACAGAGAGCGGGGATAAATGGGTCATTTTCCGGTTGGCAGGCTGTAACTAGTGGGGTGCCGCAAGGGTCAGTGCTTGGGCCTTCGCTATTTACAAACTATATTAATGACTTAGATGAAGAGACCAAGTGCAATGCATCAAGTTTCCTGATGATACAAAGCTAGGTGGGAAAGTAAGCTGTGAGGAGGACATAAAGAGCCTGCAAAGGGATATAGACAGGTTAAGTGAGTGGGCAATAAGGTGGCAGATGGAGTATAATGTGGGGAAATGTAAGGTTATTCACTTAGAATAGAATAGAAAAACAGAATGGGGGAGAAATTTGGTTGGTAGCGCCAGCGATTAGCACCTAAAGAGGCCAAGAAGTGGGGCGCTAACCAACTAGCGCCCGGGCGCAGCGAACCCTGCACCTCTTGCCATATTGAGTGGGCTTTTAGCGCCGGTGCTAAATCTTAGCGCCCGCTTGCGGGCGCAGGCAGATCATGACGTCATTTCAGTGTGCAACGCCTTTTTGGCGCCCCGGACCAGAAATTCAGTGGCGCCCCCTCCGTTCCGCCTGGCGCTAATAAGGACTGCTTACCTGGAACATTCCACAGTCGCTCTCGGGCTGGGGGGGGGCACTCTTTAAAGGGGACTGCACTGGTATAAAAGCGGCAGCCAATTTGGGAGCACAACTTCTTCGAGACTTTCACAGAGTTGCTCAGCTGCACTCTGAGAGCCGTTGCACCAGTGAGCCAGCGCTGGCCAGAGGAACTTCAGCCTTCTGACCATCACCTTGCTGCTGGTGAGCATTTACAACGTTAACAATTTCTTGTGCGCTATCATTATGGGGGCTGCATTGGAGGGGAACGTCCTGCTGCTGAACCATCTGGAAAGGGCACAGAGATGCAGGGAGAGAGGGACAGGAATGGCCAGACGGAGGAGGACCAACAAACGTCACCACACCAGACCTTACACTGCCAGGGTTTTCCGACAGCAGTTCTCTTACTTGAACATGTCAGAGGAGCAGTGTCTTAGAAGGCTGCGCTTCAGAAAGGAGGTGGTGACTGAGCTGTGCCATCTGCTTCAGCCAGATCTGCAGCCTCAGATAAGGTGCAGGACCTCTCTGTCGGTGGCTGCCAAGATGACTGTTGTCCTGAATTTCTATGCGAGCGGCTCCTTTCAGGCCGCAACTGGGGACATCGCCAACATATCGCAGTTTGCGGTGCATTGCTGCATCCGTCAAGTAACAGATGCCCCATTTAAAAGGAGGCGGCAGTACATCTCCTTCCCTATGACACTGGAGAAGCAGCGGGAGCGCGCAGAGGGCTTTGCCGCAATAGCGGACTTCCCCATGGTGCAGGGCGCCATTGACTGCACGCACGTGGCTTTGCGGGCGCCTGTTATGAATCCGGAGGAGTTCCGCAACCGCAAGGGGTTCCATTCCTTGAATGTTCAGCTGGTCTGTGACCACCGACAGCTGATCCTCGCAGTCAATTCGCAGTTCCCAGGCAGCAGCCACGACGCCTTCATCCTGCGCCAGACTTCAGTTGCAGACCTATTTGAGGCCCCGGCTCACCCAGGAGGCTGGCTTCTCGGTGACAAGGGCTATCCTCTGTGCCCATGGCTGATGACCCCGCTCCGTTCGCCCAGCACCCCTGCTGAAGAGCGCTACAATGCGAGCCATCAGGCGACGAGGAACATTGTGGAGCACACAATCGGTGTGCTGAAGCAGCGGTTCCGCAGTCTGGACCATTCCGGAGGCGCCTTGCAGTACTCACCAGAGCGAGTCTCTCACTTTGTGGTTGTCTGTTGCATGCTGCATAACCTCGCCATCCTACGCACCCAGCCAATGCCACCAGACATTGAAGCACCAGTGGAGGAGGAGGAGGAGGAGGACCAAGACGGGAGGGAGGTACAAACTGGAAGGGCCGTCCGTCAGAGACTGATAACAAGCCGCTTCTAGGCCCCTCTCACGGAATGCTTGGTGCCATTCGAAGAGCAGGAATGGAACCGTTCGGATAACCCAAAGCCTATGAAGGGCAGTATGAGTGTAAATAGCAGACATGGCCAATGTAAATTTAAAAAGTTGTTTATTTTGCAAAATGTGCTTCCTTCCAACATGACAAAGCAATGGCAACAGAAAGCAAAACTAACACACTAACACATAAGTTACTCGCACACCCGGGAGACTATCCAAAACATTACTAACATTCAGACCAGCATCCACGGCCTTGATTTCTACAAATAAGACGTCTCAGCAGCACCTTCTACTCTTTCCACCTTGATGGTGATCTACTCTTGCGAGATCGGCCCCTTCCCTCCCTGCAGCTCCTCCGTAATGGGACCCCAGTGGCTGCATCAAGGCTGGGGGAGGCCTGCTGGCTAGCCGAAAGCGCAGCTGTCCCTGAGGGACGTCCTGGACGACCTCTGGCCTTGGAGGGCCCGGATGCTGACTGCTCCAACTGTGCATGGGTGGAAGCAGTCTGTCCTGCAGGTGGTGGCAGTTGCAGTGGAGACGTGCCAGCGGTGGCATCAGGAATGCTGACATCCTGAGAGCGGACAGCAGCTCCCTGGCCGGCCGACACACTGGCACTCTGACGGGGCAGCACCGCAGCATGCGCACCAATCGGTTGGTCCACAGATTGATGCCCTGCTGTGGTGCTGCAAGGGCCCCGGGTAATTCTGCCTGATCCAGCGAGGGTGGCAGCAGTAATTGGTCGCGTGGCCTCAATATGCGTCTGCATGAGACCAGCGAGTGACTGCGTGGCAGCACTCAGCACTTGCGTGGCAGATGCCAGTGCTTCGGTGAAGCCCTGGACAGTCCTTTCCAGTGCTTCAGTGAAGGCCGGGACAGTCCTTTCCACTGCTTTGGTGAAGCCCTGGACAGTCCTTTCCAGTGATGACCCAATGCCCTGGACAGTCTTTTCCAGTGCTGCCCCGAAGCCATGGTCAGTCCTTTCCAGTGATGTCCCGATGCCCTGGACAGTCCTTTCCAGTGCTGCCCCGAAGTCCTGGACAGTCCTTTCCAGTGCTGCCCCAAAGTCCTGCGCACTTCTTGCCTGTGCTGCCCCGAAGTCCTGCGCACTCCTTGCCTGTGCTGCCCCTAAGTCTTGGACACTCCTTACCAGTGTCTCGATGGATTCAGGCAGCCTTGCCACTGCAGCCATGAGCTCAGTGTGCCTGAGGCAAGGCTGGGTGCTCATTTCTGCGAGGGAACGCACCTCTTCTGCACTCTGTGCAGCAGTACTCGCGGCCTGACTCGCCCTCCGGGGAGACGGCCCCCGAGCTTCCCTACCCCCCTTGCGTTGCTGCAGTCCGCTGGGTGCTGGAGTTGGTTCCTCCTCAGAGCCATCCCCCCCGATCTCCTCCAGGGAAGTACTATCCCCAGTCTGCAGATGGGCTGGCTCGCCTGAGGGTGGAACGGACGGTCCGGCTTCCTCCTGCTCGTCGCCTCCAGAGTCAGTGGCAGTGGCAGCTTGCAGGCCCGGCTCCCAAGCTGGTGATGCAGCATCTGAAAGCAGGGAGGTTGAAGAGTGGCTTTAGCGAAAGGACAGGGTGGCAGCAAGGGATGCATGAGTGCTGCAATGCTCTGACATGGGTCCAGAGTGAAAAGGCATGCTGGTGGGGGGAACAAGTGGAAGGAGAGAGTTCAAAAAGGTGATGGCCTTACCATCGCTGTGCACAATGGGGTCAGCAACTCCAGTGGTGACAGGACCACTCATCCGGCCTCCAACAATCTGGTGGACTCGTTCCTCCAGGTCTGTCAGTGTCTGCAGCTGAGGAGGGCCTCCTCCGGTATGAAGCTGCTCCCTCCGGTTCCTGGCCAGCTTGGCCTGCAGGAGAAAGGACGGGAAGTGATGAAACATGCTGGCCTGAGCTGACATCACATGCCCCCCATGGTAGAATTGCCCTTACATTATGCATTGAGCTGACATCACATGCCCCCCATGGTGGAATAGCCCTTACATTATGCAGTGAGCTGACATCACATGCCCCCCATGGTAGGATAGCCCTTACATTATGCATTGAGCTGAATGTGCGTGTGTGTTTCCAGAAAGGGACATGGGTGCTGGCTGACAGATGGCCATTGGGGCTTCGCGCACCCTCTGGCCATAATGTCAGGTGCAGATGGAGGGATGAAGAAGATTGCAAAAAAGGCACTCACCCTAATGACCCGAGTGATGTCGTTGAACTTCTTCCTGCATTGCACAGGAGTCCTGGGCACCATGCTGCTTGAGGTGACTCTTTGACAAACTTCCCTCCAAGCCCTGCGGTACTCGCTCTGATGAGGCCTCCTGCCATTGTCGGGGTACAGCACAGCTCGCCGGTGCTCCACTTCGCCAACCAAAGCATCCAATGCCCCATCGGTAAAGCGCTCCGCTCTCTGCCTCACCCTCTCCATATGTTCAAAGTTTGGAACGCCACAGAAAGCACAGCGCCGATTTTGAGGCCTACAAGGTGCAGAGTGTGGCTGCTGATCCTAATTGACCCGCCCCTTTAACAGCTGGCCGGCGCCAGCATGTCTCGGGGTAGTCGATTATTGACAGCACCTGCGCTGCGCCCGGTCGCCGACATATTGAGTAGCGCCGCCGGGTTAGCACCTTAAGACTCCCGTGCAGCACCTGAATCAACGCCGCAATCACCTTTAGGGGCGCAGCAACCCAATATTACTCGAGGTGGCGATAAGTTGCGCCTGGCGATAAAATTTGCGCAGCGCCAATTCTAGCGCCCCAAACGAGGCTACACCCAATTTCTCCCCCAATATTTTTTAAGTGGTGAGAAACTATTAAATGTTGGTGCTCAGAGAGATATAGGCGTCCTCATACAGGAAACACCAAAAGTTAGCAAGCAATTAGGAAGGCTAATGGCATGTAGGCCTTTATTGCAAGGGGTTGGAGTATAAGAGTAAGGAAGTCTTACTGCAATTGTACAGGGCTTTGGTGAGACAACACCTGGAGTACTTTGTACAGTTTTGGTCTCCTTATCTGAGGAACGATATACTTGCCTTAGAACCGGTGCAATGACGGTTCACTAGATTGATCCCTGGGATGAGAGGGTTGTCCTATGAGGAGAGATTGAGTAGATTGGAACTATGCTCTCTGGAGTTTAGAAGAATAAGAGGTGATCTCATTAAACATAGAAAAATAGAAGATAGGAGCAGGAGTAGGCCATTCGGCCCTTCGAGCCTGCTCCGCCATTCAATGAGATCATGGCTGATCATCCAAATTCAGTACCCTGTCCCTGCCTTCTCCCCATATCCCTTGATCCCTTTAGCCTTAAGAAATATATCCAACACTTTCTTGAATATATTTAATGAACTGGCCTCCACCGCCCTCTGTGGCAGGGAATTCCACAGGTTCACCACTCTCAGGGTGAAGAAACTCCTCCTCATTTCAGTCCTAAATGGCTTACCCCTTATCCTTAGACTGTGACCCCTGGTTCTGGACTCCCCGGCCATCATAAACATCCTTCCTGCATCTAGTCTGTCCAGGCCTGACAGAATTTTATAGGTTTCGATGAGATCCCCTCTCAATCTTCTAAACTCCAGTGAGTATAAGCCCAATCGACACAATCTCTCCTCATACGTCATTCCTGCCATCCCAGGTATAAGCCTGGTGAATCTTCGCTGCACTCCCTCCATGGCAAGAACGTCCTTCCTCAGGTAAGGCGACCAAAACTGCACACAATACTCAAGGTGCGGTCTCACCAAGGCCCTGTACAACTGTAGCAAGACATCCCTGTTCCTGTACTCGAACCCTCTTGCTACGAAGGCTAACATACCATTTGCCTTCTTAACCGCCTGCTGCACCTGCATGCTTACCTTCAGCGACTGGTGCACAAGAACACCCAGGTCTCTTTGCACTTCCCCTTCTCCCAATCTATTGCCATTCAAGTAATAATCTGCCTTCCTGTTTTTGCCACCAAAGTGGATAACCTCACATTTATCCACATTATAGTGCATTTGCCATGTTTCTGCCCAATCACCCAACCTGTCCAAATCGTACTGGAGTTTCACGACATCCTCCTCACAGCTTACCCTCCCACCCAGCTTTGTGTCGTCTGCAAATTTTGAGATATTACATCCAATTCCCTCGTCCAGATCATTAATATATATTGTGAACAGCTGGGGTCCTAGGACCGATCCTTGCGGTACCCCACTAGTCACTGCCTGCCACTCGGAAAACGACCCTTTTTTCCTAACTCTTTGCTTTCTGTCCGCCAACCAGTTCTCTATCCAAGTCAATACCTTGCCCCCAATCCCATGTGCCTTAATTTTGCACGCTAATCTCTTATGTGGGACCTTATCGAAAGCCTTCTGAAAGTCCAAATACACCACATCCACTGGTTCTCCCTTATCAATTTTACCAGTTACATCCTCAAAAAGTTCCAGCAGATTAGTCAAGCATGATTTACCTTTTGTAAATCCATGTTGACTTTGTCCGATCCTGTCACTGCTTAACAAGTGCTCTGCTATTACATCGTTTATAATAGATTCTAGCATTTTCCCCACTACCGATGTAGTGGGAACATATAGGGGGAAAAATTTGGTTGGTTAGTGCCTCCCATTTGCACCTCCGGGGGCGCCAACAGGGCGCTAGGAACTTGGTGCCCAAGCGCCGTGATTTTAGCGCAGCTCACGAAATTGACCAGTCATTTTGCATTGGCACTAAACACTACCGCCACGATCTCCTTTGCCCGCAGATCATGACATCACGTGAGCATGCAACGCCCCGGTAGCACAATCTCGCCATCAATGCCCGCTATCCTAGCAGCAGCCACGATGCTTTTATCCTGCACCAGACTGGTGTCCCAGACCCCAACCAACCACCACGTCAACCTAGTAGATGGCTCCTTGGGGACAAGGGTTATCCACTCTGCACCTGGCTGATGACACCGCTCCGTAACCCCAACACTCCTACCGAGCTGCAATATAATGAGAGTCATAGCGCCACCAGGAACCTCATAGAGCAGACAATCATGAAACCATGGTTCAGGTGTCTGGACCACTCTGGGGGAGCCCTGCAGTACTCTACTGAGCAAGTCTTGCTTTTCATTGTTGTGTGCGACATGTTTCATAATATTGCAATCATGAGGACCCAACCATTGCCAACAGGGATTGGTGGACCACCTGAGGAGGAGGAGGAAGAGGGAGAGGCAGAGGAGGAGGAGGATGAAGATGAAGAGGGGGATCAGCAGCACCAATGTGGGAGGGAGGCGCACAATGTTGCCACTGCTGGATCCAGAGACTGGAGATGGGCTTGCAGGATGCCCTTGGCCAGCTCTGGGCCTGGAGGGCCCGGCTGCAGACTGCATGGGCGGCAGCAGTCTGGGCTGGCTGTGTTGCAGGCCGTGCCAAGTGCAATGGGGAAGTGGAAGTGGTGAGAGCAGGAATGGTGTCATCCTGAGAGGACAGCATCTTCCTGCTCAACCGACACACTGCCACTCCCATGGGGCAGTACCTCAGCATCTGGAGCAATCTGCTCGAGCACAGATTGCAGGCCTGTTGCGGTACCGTGAGATCCCCGGTGGACTGTGGGTGACCCAGCGAGGATGGCAGCAGTCAGTGCTTGCGTGACATCAATCTGAGACTGTATGAGAGCAGTCTGAGACTGGATGGCACCAGCCAATGACTTGATTGAAGCACTAAGCCATTGCGTTCCATCGGCCGGTGCTGCAATGGATCCAATCACCTCACCCATTACCCGCGGCATGGGCCCTGGGTCACCACAGTCTCCCTGCAATTCAACTATCCTCTGCAACGAGGCAAGGATTGGTGCAAGGGTTTGCACACAGTTGACAGCTGTGCTAGCGGCAGACTCCTCCATACTCCAAGCCAGTGTATCCATGCTGTTGGGCACCCTAGCCATTGCACCCATGGGCTCAGTGTGCATGCTCAAGGCCTGGGTATTCATGGCTGCGATGTCGAGGTCCTCATCCGAGTCCTGTGCAGCAGAACTCGTGCGCCTACTCACCCTCTGGGGAGATGGCCTCCGAGCTTCCCTCCCCCCATGGAGTTGCTGCAGCCCGCTGGGTCCAGGAGCTTCGCCCTCATCAGACTCTAACCCCCCTGCTCCTCTCCAGGGAAGGTGTGGCCCCGGTGTCTGATGTGTCACCCTCAGGACACGCAGATGGTGAGGCTCCGGCTTCCTCTTCCTCCTCGGCTGGCGCGTCGCTGCCACTGGCAGGTTGAGGAAGAGACTGGTCAGCTGGTGGTTCACTATCTGAAAGCAGGAAGGTTCAAGAGTGGCTTTAGCATGAGGGCAGGAAGGCAGGAAGGGAGCAAGGACTGGAGACAGTTAGTTGGATTGAAACTGTAAAAGGCTGCTCTTGTGAGGGGGAAATGATATGAGAGAGGAGAGAAAGCTGATGAACATACGATTGCTGTCCCCAAGGAGGTCGACCTGGCTGGCAACGATCCTGTGTACTCTGCCCTCCAACTCAGTCAGGGGGTGTAGGTCCGCTGGTCCTCCTCCATGCGTTTCTGCCCCCATCTGTTATGAGAGAGCTTGGCCTGCAAGGAAAAGGACAGCGTGTGAGTGACTGTGCAGCCATGTGTTTGGCTGATGTGCCTACCATAATTGAATAACCGTTAATGTGTGCAAAGTGTGGGGTCTGCATGTGAGTTTTATGAGATGGTCATAGGTCTTGGATGAGTGTTGGGCATTTGGAGTTTTTAAACCACCTGGGCACAAAGTGAAGTTGAGATGGAGAGATGTAGAAGTACTGAAAAGCAGATACTCACCCTAACCATCCGAGTGAGGTCGTTGAACATCTTCTGACACTGGGTGTGGGTCCTTGGCACCAGGCTCCTCAAAGGGACATACTGAGCCACCTCCCTCCACACCCTTCTAAACTCCCGGGGCAATGGCCTCCTACCACTCTCAGGGAACAGCACTGTTTGTCGCCGGTCCACTGCGCCAACCAGAGCCACCAATGCCTCGTGATTGAAGCACCTAGCTCTTTCTCTGGGCCTCTCCATTACTGCTTCTAAGAGACAATTTAAACAAAGGTCTGTCCAGGTCCAGATTCAAGGCTGCAATGAGCAGGGTGTGGCTGGCCAGCAAGATGGCCCCTCCACTTTAAGAAACTGGACAGGGCCAGTCTGTCTGTCTTCCATGGTAACTGACACTGCCTGAGCTTCGGTAGCGTTCTGAGGTAGCGCCTCGCTCTCCGATGTTTGCGCCTTAAGAGAGGTGTGTAGCGCCTGATTTAGTGCTCAAATCAACTCCAGGGATGATAGAGGCGAATTTTGCAGTCGTAGGTGATAATTAGCGCTGGGCGCTAAACTTTGCACCTGGCTGATATTAGTGCCCCAAAATGGGTGATACCCAATTTTTCCCCAAAGGATTCTGATGGGGGATTGCCAGGGTAGATGCTGAGAGGTTGTTTCTTCTGGCTGGAGAGTCTAGAACCAGGGGGCATAGTGTCAGGTTAAGGGGACAGCCCTTTAAGACAGATGAGGAGGAATTTCTTCACTCTGCAGGTTGTGAATCTTTGGAATTCTCTACCCCAAAGGGCTGTGGATACTGAGTCGTTGAGTATATTCAAGGCTGAGATAGATAGATTGTTGGACTCTAGGGGACTCCCCAAATCCTTTCTGTAGTGTATGTGCCTTTAAGGATGGGTTATCGCAACTACCGTTGCCAATGGTAGAAGAAGCACCTACAGTAGACCCAATGGAGATTTTCCACTCTACCATAGTCGAATGTCTACCGTAACAAATTCTGCCATTGAAAGGGAAACTAGAAATGACCCGACTCTCTCACGAGTCTACGATTTAACAGTGAATGGATGGCCAGCACATGGCGAACCACTGTTGCCAGCATTCTCGCAAAGAAGAGAACAGCTGTCAGTGTGCCGAGGAACCTTGATGTGTGGATCCAGAGTGGTGATTCCACCCAAACTCCAGGATAAAGTTCTAAAGGAGCTTCACGAGGGGCATCTGGGTGGAGTGAAAATGAAGAACCTAGCCAGGGCGTTTGTATGGTGGCCAGGTATCGATGGAGACATCGAAGAAATGACCAAGAGCTGCCTAGGATGCCAGAAGGTCCAAAACGCTCCACCCCAAGCCCCTCTACATCCATGGGAGTGGCCCTCAGCTCCCTGGCAAAGGGTACACATCGACTTTGCTGGTCCATTTATGGACTCAATGGCCTAGAAATTCGGTGGGGTTAGCGCCCAATTAGAGGCGTTAGAGGGCCTTGCGCCGGAATTATAGCCGCGATCGAAATTGCGTTGGGCCCTACCATCGGCGTTAGCCGGTAGCGATGCGCCGGCACCGATGATGTCATCGGTGTGCGCAGCGTCCCGGTTGCCGTGGTAACGCGGCCGGACGCCCAAATTCAGTTGCGGCCTCCTCGCCCGTGGCAGCCGCAACCAACGATTGTTCAACGGGATGTTGCAGCACGTAGCGCCGGCGCATTAAGGTGGAGCGGCGGCCGGCCGCTTTCCCGGCAGCCGCCTGCCCGCACCTCCCTCCCCGGACTCCTCCTCCACCCCCCCGCAGCACTGATGTGTGTGGCCCGCGAGCCCAGCACTTCTCCGAGGTGCCGGGCTCATTTGTCGGGCGAATCGACCGGTCAGCGGTCGGCTGCAGGCAGCTCCTCCTTAACAGAAGGAGGAGGCCTGCAGTACCCCAGCCTGCCGCACCGCATCAGGTGCCGCAGCGGGGGATTAGCGCCGCAAACCTGCATTCAGCGCCCATAGCGAGGCGCTGAAACCCTCCATTAGCGCCCGCAGCCGTCTGGGCGCGGGGCAGCTGAATTTTTGGCGGGCGCAGCGGCAATTATCGCGGGCGCAAAATTTCGGGCGCAAAAGCCCTGGCGGAGGCAAACCTAATTTCTAGGCCAATGTTCTTAATCACGGTGGATGCACACTCCAAGTGGCCGGAGGTAATAAAGATGTCCTCCACCACCACGGAAAAAATCATCACAGTATTAAGGACCATATTTGCCAGGAATGGGCTGCCGGAACAGATCTGTTCTGATAATGGACCGCAATTTGTGTCCGAAGAATTCAGGAAGTTCTTAAAAAACAATGGGGTTAAGCACTACACGTCTGCCCCATACCATCCCGCCACCAATGGATTGGCTGAAAGGTTTGTCCAGACTTTCAAGAAGGCCATAAAGGCCATGGGTAATGAAGACATAAAACTTCAGCGCAAGGTGGATAACTTCTGGTTTACATACAGGAATGCAACACATATGGTTACAAACCAAACTCCCGCCATGATGTTCTTCAATAGAAGCCTAAGATGCCGGCTGGATTTGATCAAGCCCAACATCAGAAGGGACGTGGAGAACCGGCAATTTCAAGGCATGAATGAAAGGCCAACTAGAACCTTCCAGATAGGTTAACAAGTTTTGGCCCGGGACTACCGTACCGAGAAATGGCAGCCTGGAACTATCTGCACACGACTAGGACCGCTGATGTATACCGTGGACATCGGAGAAAGCATAATAAGGCGCCATGCTGACCAAATCATAGAGTCATCCGAAAAGGGACAACCTACACCACAACTCTATACGCCTAACGATGAAGTAGAGATACCCATATCTACCCCCGATCCGGTGATACTGGAACCCGATGAACCCGACACTGGCATTCAAGCTGAATCAGCCTTGCCAAAAGAACCTACTACACCACCAGAAACTATTATATCACCGAGGCGTTATCCGGACCGAGTCAGGAAGCCTCCAGAGAGACTGACTTATAATTAATTAACTGCAGCAATGTGTAGATTATTTTTCTTGTAACATGTAATTAATAATTACTTAAAATATTATGTACTGGTTGGTTAAAAGGGGAGGAATTGTAGTGTATGTGCCTTTAAGAGCCCCATGTGTACTGTAATGCCGGTAATGGCCACTCGGGCTATATAAGCCTGTATATTGTGTTGTATCAGTTAGTTCCCCTCCAGACTTTGTTTAGTAAACACCTATGAAACCAACTCCTGTCTTCAGTGTCTCTATCAACACACAGACACAACACTTTCCACCATCTACAAGACACAAGTCAGGAGTGTAAGCAGTTTTGATCCTAGCACAATTGCTGGACGGCCGGTTCGAATCACCCCCGCCTTACGAAAGTTCTATACCCGGGAATTATTATTCAGAGTGCAAATGGAATAAGTCACAGACAGGAATGCTTCAGTGAAAAATCAGACTTATATTTATTTGGTCTAACATACACTGGTTAAAATATGCACTACTAAACAAAATCGCTGTCTCTGTGGAGAATAAGATCCAGGTTACAAACAACACACATACAGTACACAACTGGGGACTATAACAAGCAGTAATTCCCTTGTTGCTATGGTAGACTCTAACTCCACCCCTACCAACGAATTACCCTGTCACATAAGTCCCTTCGCCTGGCTGAACCAAACAAAGCTTCCACCCAGGAATAGCTCAAAAACACTTCACTTCTGAGAAAAACTCTGAACCCTCACAGTTCACCCAGCTCACCTGGGATATCGGGTTACTGGCTTGGGACACTCGAGACCATGCTTACCACCACACACAGTCGGTCTCGATCGCTCCGCTCAGCGGCTTCTTCCTCTGGTACTTCTTGTTAGGTCAATCTTGGTGGAGCGGGAGCGAGATAGAGAAAGAATGATGGAAAAGGATCTATGTTTATAGGAGTCTGGCTACCCCTATCTTTCCCGCCAATCTTTAAAATCCTTTTGTTTTTAAGCACTCCAGTGCTTAATCAGTGATGGGTCATTATCGGACCCATGAGTATTCCGTGATTGGATTAATGGCCCTAAGTCTGGGACATATCTTCCGGTCTTTGTGTTGGGAAAAACTGGCTCCTCTTCGGCTGGCTGAGGCTAGTGAGTTCATTGTTCTGCTTCTCTTCTGAGATGGAGGTGAGAAGTGCTTTTGCATATTAGAGTTGCTTTCTAATAGGTTCAAGTTCAACGGGTGCCTCAGGGTCCTCAGCCCCTTCGCCAATGGCCCACTTGCTTTACCCAGGACTGTCGGGATTCTGACTGACATTCCGGATGACTGACAGTTCTTTTGTCACAGCCAACTGCCATGCCTTCTCTGGAGTTTTAACAAACCAGTCCCCCACGCATCTGCACAGGGCGATCCCACCACAGGGAAAACACCCTCAGAAAAATCCCATAAAGTCCACAAAAATATTCTCGACTGAGTCCATTTTTCAAACAGAGACTTTGCGATCTCTTCAGTCCCCCGTTTGATGCTTTTCTTTCCACAAAGCATCACTCGACGAGAGAGCAATAGACAAAGTCTCACACAAGTGAAGCTGTTTCCCTGATTTTACGTTTTAAACCCCAGACTGTACCCATCACTGCGTGTCATAGTTCCCTTCTACCGAGTCAAAACATCAGCAAAACGACTTCTTAACGCATTCAAACGGCTGGGTTACAATTCCCACCGACAAACTTCAAGTCAAAATACAGAACATTATTACGATCCACAGGACGTTACCAAAAAAGTCACCGCGCACATCACACAGTACAGCATTGACAGGTGGTAACACATTACAAAAATGCAACAGCGCACATCGTGTAGTGGGTTTGTGTGTGCGCCCAGTCAGCTTCACCTCTGACTGTCCTTTGAGTGGTTTGAATCGCTCCCACACCCCTGGGTTCTAGACACCGGACTTAGGTACAGGCGGTGATGCAGAAAATCGAGTAGACAGGTGGTTTGGTATAAGAAAACCAAGATTTTATTAAAAGCAGAGTACAACAATCTTAAGAAAATTACTGGTATGAAAATACAGGCATAAACAATAATTATACTTATATGGAAATGGGGAACACACGGCACATCGAGGGAAAAACAACTACATTAACAATCCCCTTATCCTTATCCCACCCGCTATATCTAACTAGATTAAGCTATGAGGGGCCAGGAATTCTTGCTCACCAATCCAAAACTTGTTGCTCTAACGGATGTGAATTTTGAGGTTTGGCCTTGCTGTCCTTTGGGGTACCCCGTCGCCACGTAGTCTCAGGGCGTGGCACTGAAGTTGTTGCTGCGAAGCCCCCTCCTTTCCTCAGCTACCGTTGTCACCTCGTCACGGTAGGTTTTCTTCTTCTTCTCCCTCGGGCGGTCGTCGGTGGTAATGTTGCGATTGGGGGGGTCGGTTGGCGGTTTTCACCGCTTAGTTGATTTTACTACGCAAGCTTCAGACGCCGGTTTATTCATCGCGGGCGTGGACACCCGCATCTAATGCCAGCTTATTCGCAGTGTTCAAACGCCAACTTATTCTCACTGTCCATACATACACTGCCACTTTCTTCACCAAACGCCGGCTTATAACTAGGCGTTTGGTTTTTACCAATGCGTCTTCCTCTGCCCTTCTCTGCTGTTATCGGTTTATCTTCTTCTCGTCTCGTCTCATCTCGTCCGTCCCTTTATGGCCTGTGTGTCCTGTGTGGTATTGAACTCGGGTCTCATTCTCCTCCCACGTCTGGCCCCAGTGTAATGGGCGTCCTTGGTTGTTGAGCAGCGCGGGGAGCGAGAAGAGAACCCGCCACGAGGCCAGGGCGTGAGTACGAGCGGCAGCAGGCCAAAGGCCAAATGATGAGAGCAGGAGCAAGAGAGCCAAGAAGCTAAGAGCCAGAGAGCGCTTGCTACTGATGGGTCTACTATTATACCCATTTCTTCAACTCCTTTTCTGCGCGTCAAATCGGATCAGCCCATTGTTTAACTTTTGGCGGGCTTGTTTAAATGATTACAACCATTTATTTTAACTACCTTTGGAGTGGTTGTCTCCGGGTCTAAGGGCCCCGATGTCCTGGTTATTTTGTCATGGATAAAACTTGATTGTCCCCATCCTGCCTTGATGGCTACTATGAGCTGATATCGATTAAACATGCAAAAACCTAATGGCCACAATTATAGGCCCATTCTAGCTTGATTAGATTCAAGTTGAATAAATGCGTATTCTGTGTTTACTTTGACTGGCTGGCTCCAAAGAGTCCCTGTTCACAGATTCCTGCATTTTAATGTTTCATCTCCGGGTCTGCTTGTTGGCAGAGCACTGGTTTTAAAAATCCTGTCAGTCACGAGGTTTACAGAAGCCATTTTAGGTGCCCTGTTTTCAGTAACTTGTCCAAAACAGGGTCCCTTGATCCATAACTTGGGGAGTGCGGGAATTTTGAGAACCCTGCAACTTACACTCCCCCCTGTTGATAATAAACTTGCTTTAAGTATCATCCTGATGAAGTGAGCAAAATTTCCGACCCTCCATAGTCAACCTTCCCCTGTAATTACCTATCTAACATACCCGCGACACATGCACTTCCCATTCCGTGAAAATGTGGTGTACATAAGTGTACATAGAATAATTACAGTCTTTTACAAACATCCAAGCATGGAGGGGGTCCAACACCCCTGCATCACTTGGTACACATACATCTTTATTAACAAAACGTTTGAAAATCTTTATTAAAAACAACAAACACAAAAAAAAATCTTTAATCAGAAATCAGAAACACAAAAACTTAAACAGGTGTAAATACTATCCCCAACTGGCAAACCACGAGAATGTGGGAAGCCTGCCCAATCCACGAAGGGACCTCTATATTATTAAAAATGTCCCACCAGGGTGGAATCACAATGTCCAA
Organism: Somniosus microcephalus; assembly: GCF_052327205.1. NCBI lineage: Eukaryota > Metazoa > Chordata > Chondrichthyes > Squaliformes > Somniosidae > Somniosus > Somniosus microcephalus. Next base: position 82,469,718 of record NC_140996.1, on the reverse strand, counting down.
TATCTTAGCCCCTATCTCTACTGTTTTCTGCTCCAGAGTGTAAATATGTTTCTGTGAAACTATAACGGCTTTGAGTATTTTGGTAAGGTGTTCAGGGAGAGTGGGTATTTCATAACTGAAATGCGCTACATACTTTTGCAAATTGTTAAAATTCTCCTTCACAGTGAGGTGAACAGTGGAGGGTTCAGGAATGGGGACAATTCGTTCCTAGGCCACTTGAACTTCTGCCTCGGGTTTAAAGCAGAAACTGCTGTCACTAACCGGACACCAGCTATGCTGTCCATACTGGTATTGGGGCGCGCCTGAAGTGACACAATATGTCCCACCTCCAATATATGCTACCTGTGGGGGAACATGGCCTTGTGCCATTGCTTCCATGGTATAATTTATACGTTTCGCGCCAACAGCTTTAATTCCACACTGTGGTTTTGAATAGGCGTTCAAATGCTGGGGACACAGGATTATGTGTGCTCCCCAGCTCCGGCACCCTGAGAGGTCAGTACCTGTCATAGCATGCTCCCACTTTATGACGTAAGGTGGGACTGCTGCGAAATGAATGTGTGCACCCCCTTGAATGACTCCAATGTTCTCAACCCTGTATACCGGTGCGGGTCGGGCTGTCCTACCCATGACCGGCATCCTAACTACTATTCCCATGATGATGTTGTTGGACCACCCACAATCCACTGGGACTGGGCAGGCCTCGGAAGCTAGCCGGAGTTGGCACGGGCTTAATGCATTCTCAAATGGGTGGAGGGCTGCGCGGTGTCTGTTACTGATCCAGGAGGGGACTAAACCCTGTTTTAAATCCTCCAGATTACTGCGGCCCTCACCCAGCAACGACGCCCCATACAGCACGCACACCTCGTTCTGTGCAGCCTGGTCAGAAGCATTTCTGTCCTCCCTTATGAGGGCATTTACAGTCTTTGCGTGCTTCTCCAGCTCGGCAATAATCTCTTTTAAGTGGACCATCATGGTCTGGTCCTCATGCAACTCCGAGCCCACAACTTTGTTCTCATCCGTTAATAACTTCCTTAACTGTGTTTTTAAACCGTTTAGCTGGGTCTGCAGCTCTATGTCATCCAGACTGTTGATGACAGAGGACCCAGTGTTAAACGCAGTAAAATCATCATTCCATACTCCCCTTCTTTGTCTCCCTGCATTACCCAAAAACTCACGGTGTCTGGAGTACAGTTCGGTTTTGCCGACATTGGCGAAATCAAACTCATAAAATTTCCTGAACATCTCCTTCAATAGGGCCTGGTATAGCTGCTCTGTGTCTTTGGGACAACACTCCGGTAAATGTACCTCGGTGAGGTTTAAAATCACGGAGGCTGTAACGTCTGTGTGTAATTCAGACACGGACTGCAGAAGTTGGTTATAACAGGTGTTTACTGAATGGAGACAAAACTGGAACTACTACACAGGCTTATATACAGGGGTGGTCACTACTGGTACTGCAGTATACAGGGGCTGCAGAATATAGTTCCTTCTTCAAGGTACATACACTACAATTCCTCCCCTTTTAGCTAAACAGTACATAACATTCGATTAATAATTAAATAACATATTTACAATTACAGTTGCTATATACATTAGCTGAAGTTAATCAATTATAAATTCAGTCTTTGAGGAGGCTTCCTGATTCTATCCGGATAACGCCTCTTTGGGGTATCAGGTTCTTCTGGCAAAGTTGATTCGGAATCAACGTCGTTCTTTCGTTCGTCTGCTTCCAATATCACCGATTCTGAGGTAGATGCAATTGATACTTCGGTTTCATCACGAGGTGTATAGGATCGTGGTGTAGATTTGACGTTTTCCAGTGACTCTAGAATCTGGTCAGCATGGCGTTTTTCAATGCTCTCTCCAACGTCCACGGTATACATTAGAGGTCCTTGCCGTGTGCAGATCGTTCCTGGCTGCCATTTCTCTGTGCGGTAGTCCCGGGCCAAAACTGGTTGACCTATCTTAAAACTCCTGGATGGCCTTTCATTCATATTCTGAAACTGCCTGTTCTCCACATCTCTTCTGACATTTGGCTTAACCAAATCCAAGCGGCATCTTAGTCTTCGATTGAAGAACATCATGGCTGGAGTTTGGTTGGTAACCGCATGTGTCGCATTCCGGTAGGCAAACAAGAAGTTATCCACCTTGTGTTGTAGGGGTATGTCTTCATTACACATTGCCTTGATAGCCTTCTTGAATGTTTGAACGAACCTCTCAGCCAATCCATTGGTGGCTGGATGATATGGGGCGGATGTGTAATGCTTAACACCATTGTTCTTTAAGAACCTCCGGAACTCTTCAGACACAAACTGTGGTCCATTGTCGGAGCAAATCTGTTCAGGCAGCCCATTTCTGGCGAATATGGTTCGTAAGACTGTGATAGTTTTTTCTGTGGTGATTGAGGACATTTTTATTACCTCTGGCCACTTTGAATGTGCATCCACCGCAATTAAAAACATCGAGTCCATAAATGGACCAGCAAAATCAATGTGTATCCTTTGCCATGGAGATGAGGGCCACTCCCATGGATGTAGAGGGGCTTGTGGTGGGGCGTTTTGGACCTTCTGGCATCCTGTACAGCTCTTGGTCATCTCTTCGATTTCTCTATCGATTCCCGGCCACCACACAAATGCTCTGGCTAAATTCTTCATTTTTACCCCTCCCAGATGACCCTCATGAAGTTCATTGAGCACCCTATCCTTCAATTTGGGTGGAATTACTACTCTGGATCCACACATCAAGGTTCCTCGGCACACTGACAGCTGTTCTCTTCTCAGCGAGAATGCTGGCAACAGTGGTTCGCCATGTGCTGGCCATCCCTTCACTGTTAAATCATAGACCATGGAGAGTGTCGGGTCATTTCGTGTTTCCTTCTCTATGTTTGCATTCGTCACAGGTAGACATTCGACTATGGTCGAGTGGAATATCTCCACAGGATCCACTGCAGGTGCTTCTTCCACCGTCGGCAACGGTAGGCGCGACAATCCATCAGCATTCCCATGCTGTTTAGTTCCTTTGTACTCAATGTCATATTGGTGTGCCCCTAGGAAAAGGGACCACCTCTGTAGCCGTTGTGCTGTCATTATCGGGACGCCCTTCTTAGGGTTGAAAATGGAGACAAGAGGTTGATGATCAGTTAGTAGAGTAAATTTCTGTCCGTGCAGGTATTGATTGAACTTCTTCACCCCCCACACCAGGCTGAGGGCCTCTCTGTCAATCTGGGTGTAGTTACGCTCGGCTGCAGTTAACGAGCGTGACGCAAAAGCTATTGGCCTCTCTGAACCATCAAGGGATTTATGTGACAGTATCGCTCAAACGCCGTAGGGAGACGCATCACACGCCAGTCTTATCGGTAGTGATGGGTTGTAGTTAGCCAATACTTCTCTTGAAGTGATCAGGCCTTTACACTTCTGAAAGGCCCGCTTACATTCATCGCTCCATTTCCATGCTACTCCAGTTTGTAGCAGGGCGTTCAGTGGGTGCAGAATTGTGGCCAAATTCGGCAAAAAATTATGGTGGTAATTCACCAATCCGAGGAATGACCTCAGTTGCGACACATTTTCAGGCGCGGGAGCCTTAACTACCGCTTCAATTTTGTCAGGGGACTTATGTAACCCCTGTTCATCAATCACATGGCCACAATACGATATTTGTTTCTTAAAAAACTCGCACTTGGGTCGATTGGCTCGTAGCCCATGTTCTCTTATTTTAGTGAGCACCTGCTCTAGGTTGGCAAGGTGTTCACTGTCATTTTCACCCATCACTAGGATGTCGTCCAAGTAACACTGAGTCCCCGGAATCCCTTGCAGGACTTGTTCCATCGCTCTTTGCCATATAGCCGGAGCTGATGCAACTCCGAATACCAGTCGATTATACTGGTAAAGACCTTTGTGAGTGTTTATCGTGAGATATTTCCAAGAGGATTCTTCAACCTCCATCTGCAAATATGCTTGCGATAGGTCAATTTTTGTAAAACGTTTCCCTCCAGATAGTGAGGCGAAAATATTTTCTATCCTCGGAAGAGGATACTGTACTGTGTGAAGGACTGGGTTCACAGTCACCTTGAAGTCCCCACAGATGCGAACCTTCCTTGGCTCCTCAGACTTATTGTTTAACGTTTTCTTCATGACAGGAACGATGGGTGTCGCCCACTCACTCCAGTCTACGTTAGTTAACATGCCTGCATTCTTCAGTTTCTCCAGCTCTGCCTCGACGGCTGGGCGAATTGCATACGGTACCATTCTTGCTTTGAAAAACTTGGGAATTGCATTCTCTTCTATTTTTATTGAGGCGGTTACGCCTTTAAGAGTTCCCAGTTCTTGTTGAAATACCTCTTTAGCGTTAGCCAAGATTTTTGACAATCGACCAGGTGTGACGTCGTCATCCTTTTTACCAGCCACCATCAGTGCCTGAATGGAGTGCCAGTCTAAACTTATCTTTCTGATTCATTCACATCCCAGTAACGGTGGTCCACCATCTTGCAGTATGTACAGATACAATTTCTGTATTTCCTTGCCATTGTATTCGACAGGCACCCTTATTTTCCCTCTGGGGTATACTTTCTGCCCCATATATGTCTTCAAGACAATGGATGTGTCTTTCAAGGGTATGTGTGAGAATAGCCGCTCGTAGTCTCGTCGATTCATGACGGTCAGGACTGATCCTGTATCCAATTCCATTTTGACTTGGGACCCTGCTATCATGAGGGTGACCCAAATGGTTCAGTGATCCTCTTTTGTGATTATGTTGTGTAGTTTGAGACAGCTTAGTCTCTTGTTCCCGGATTCACTATCGCTCTTCTGGTCTTCGGAACTACTGTCCGTCGTCTTTTGTACTTTCCTGTACTTTTCCTTAGTAGTCTTTTTGTTGTCGTTAGCCTTCTTCCTGGACCTGCAAACTCGTGCAATGTGTCCCATCTTTCCGCATTGCCTGCATGTTTTGTCCTTGGACCAGCAGTCCTTCTGGTCATGGGTTCTTCTGCCACAGCGATAACATTTTTCAAATCCCCGTGTCATTTCATGGGTGCCGTATTCCTGTGGCTTTTGCTGTATTTCTGCAGCTCCCCTTGCTGCTGCTTCGTACGATACTGCCACGCTGAAAGCCTTATCTAGCGTCAGCTCTTTCTCTGAGAGTAACCTCTTCTGGGTTCCTTCACTCGGGAGTCCACAGACAAATTTGTCCCGTAGGGTACCTGCCAGTCCTGCTCTGAACTGGCAGTGCTTTGATAGCTTGCGTAGTTCTGTAAGGTAATCAGCATTGCTCTCATCTTTATGCTGATTTCTCTTGTGGAATTTAAACCTTTCTGCTATCAGCAGCAGTGTAGGATTTAGGTGTTCCTGTAGGATATCAACAATTTCGTTAAAACTCTTCGCCATCGGTTTGACTGGAGTGATCAGGTTCCGCAATAGGCCGTACGTTCTTGCGCCCATTAAGTTTAGTAGTACCTATGCCTTTTTCTCATCGGCTACTTCATTTGCCTTGCAATATACTTCGACTCTTTCCACATACGTGGTCCAGTCTTCTATTGCCTTATCGAAGGCAGTGATATTGCCAGTCTTCGGCATCTTGGAGATTTAAGATGGCACCTCCCGCGCTTTCCCTTTTTCCCCGATTGAACAAAATGGCGCCTCCCGCGCTGTGCCTTCTTCCCCGCTGGATTAAGATGGCGCCTCCCGCGCTTTCTGTCTTTTCCGCTGCTGCTAGTGCTGTTGCTGGCGTTTTTATGCCTTGATGGCGACGCCCTATGGTCTTCGCGCACTTCCCCCCCGCGCTGCTGCCAACACCGCTCTCCGCGGTCCCCGTGGCAAACTGCAGCTCCTCGCGGCTTTCTGCGCTTCTAATTTCTTTTATTTTAATTACTGTTCCCGTCGTCAGAGCAGACCCTATGGGACACTTTCCTCCCTCTTTTCGGGTCTGTACGCTGCCCGGCTTCGTAGCACCGGCCGCGCCCTGTGTGCTCTACCCTCTCTCTCTCCTCTTCCCGACAAAGCTGCTCGGCCCCGTTGAAAAGCCACCCGATCGAGCTCTAGCCCGCCGCAGCCCAGGAAGGATCAGTGGTCAAATTCCACCCGATTAGCTGGAACACCATAGACTGGATAACCAAGCCCAGCTCTCGACAGCCTCTCCTGCAAATCTTAGAATTTGATGAATCAGAGGGCGGTTGCCCACAGTCGACACCCGTTTCTTCTGTTTGTTTTTCTTTTTCTTTTTGGATTTCTTCCTTCTGGGTTCGACCTCTAACAACTTCGCTTCAGGGATGGATCCCCGTGAGGTGGTGCAGAACTGTAGGTAAGTTCGGATCTGTTCATCGCCAGTGTAACGTCCGTGTGTAATTGAGACACGGACTGCAGAAGTTGGTTATAACAGGTGTTTACTGAATGGAGACAAAACTGGAACTCCTACACAAAGTTACTGCACAGGCTTATATACAGGGGTGGTCACTACTGGTACTGCAGTATACAGGGGCTGCAGTATATAGTTCCTTCTTCAAGGTACATACACTACAGAGGCTACTGCGTAGTGTACCCCCTGGCACAGAACCTGATCCGTAGGCACTTGTACCAGCCCATTTCCTGGTCCCTTGGTGGTGGTGGGACACCCCTCCCTGGGTGTCCTCGCTGCCTGCGTCGTGGGCGGGGCACATGCTCAGTGGCATTGACTGGGATCGGGGAGTATGGGACCGCACACACCTTCAGGCTGGTATCCCACTTCATCCCCTCCCCAGTGTCTTGCCACTGTCGGTGGAAAATGATGGATACGCCTGTGGGGCAGACCTTCTCTGACCCCCACATACAGACATAAATCCCTTGATCCGGTTCCCACCACTTGTCCCAGCACACACCTTTCCAGGTCGATCTAACACCCCTTGCCACCGTGCTTGGAGCATCTGGCTCCGTCGCCTGCAGCTGGTGTAAATCAAGTAGCTTACAAGCAGCAATTGAATGATAACTAATGCATGGGAACAGATGCGGATCCATGGAGGAATCTCTATACTTGGACCAATGTCCCACCATGATGGCGAGACAATCCCCTTGATATCCTCCCCCACTTCTGCTGTCTTTTGTTCTAAAGTGTAAAAATGTTTCTGGGAGAGCTTAACAGTCTTTATTAACTCAGTGAGGTGTTCCGGTAGAAAAGGAATCGGGTACCCAAAATGCTCCACATAGTCCTGGAGACGCGTGAAGCTGTTGTTCACAGTGAGGTGAATGGTCGAGGGTTCGGGGATGGGAGTTATTCGCTTTTGTGCCACTTGAACCTCAGCCTTGGGTTTGAAGCAAAAACTGCTCTCGCTCACCGGACACCACATGCCCTGGCTGTACCGGTAGTGGAGCACACTTGTGGTGACACAGTATGTCCCACTCCCTATGTATGCTACCTTTAAAACAAACATGTACTCCTCCATGAATGACCCCAATATTCTCAACCCTGTATACCGGTGCCAGCCAGGATGACCCGCCCATTACCGGCATCCTCACTACAATTCCCATCACTGCATGGTTGGACCGCCTGCAATCTACAGGGACAGGGTAGGCTTCAGAGGCTAAACGAAGCTGGCACAGGCTAATGAATTGCTATATGGGTGCAGCACGGCAAGATGCTTGTTCCTTAACCATGAATGGATGCGACCTTGCCTCAGGTCCTCCAGGTTACTGCTGCCCTCGCCCAGCAACCATGCTCCATGCAACGCACACACCTCATTCCGTGCAGCCTGCTCCAAGGTGTTCCTATCCTCCCGTATCAAATCATTAACAGTTTTTTGCGTGCCTCTCCAGCTCCGCAATTACCCCCTTTAAATGAACGGTCTTTGCCTGGTCCTCATGAAGCTCTGAACCCACAACTGTATTCTCTTCCCCTAGAATCTTACGCAGTTGGTTCTTTAACCCAGTGATCTGCATCTGGAGTTGTTCATCATCCATACTATTAACAATACCCGTTCCTGTACTGAACGCTGTGGCTACATCATTCCAGGTCCCTCTTCTCTGCCTCCCGGATCCAACACTATCCCCAACATTCAGATTATAAAGCTGTTCTTTCTCTACATTTCCATAGTTCAGTTCATAATATTTCTGAAACATCGCTTTTAACAGAGCTTCATAAAGCTTCTCTGTCTTCCTTGGACACCACACAGGCAGATAGACTTCAGTCAGGTTCAGGATCACGGATGCCATGGCGTAGTGTACGTTCTGAAACAACACTTTGTCAGTAGGGATTAACACCAACCCATTCCCTGGACCCCTGGTGGTTGTGGGACACCCATCTACAGTCGTCTGTACCATTGGGGCTCTGGGCGGAGGCTTCCTGGTGTATGAGATGAGCTCTGTGGCGTTGATGGTGTTCGGGGGTTTTGGGATCACACAGGGGTCCACACTTCGATCCCAACCGAACCAACCCCCGGCATCCTGCCATCGCCTGCTAAACGCGATTGACACACCCGCTGGGCAGATCTTTTCCGACCCCCATATACACGCATAAATCCCTTCCTCGGGTTCCCACCACTTATCCCAACACACATTCACTCCTCATTGAGAACCCGTGATCGTCCGGTACGTGGCATTACTTAGTCTTTCCCAGTCAGCTGTCTGGTCCCCTGTATCCACGCTCAGTTTCCTGAGCCACCACCACCTTCCCAGTGGAATGTGTCCCCTACAGCTAAGGCACACCCGTTTACCCTCTGTTACCCTAACCCGTGAGGTGGTAACTCCTATTCTCGGGCATGGGATGGACGCTTCACCTTAGGTGAACTTGTCATGGCTGGAATATCGGGTGGAATTTGACCCCAGATATCCTGGCCATCTTCCCTCGTGGTGATAGAAGCTCGCCCCATCCTTCGAGCCACCTCCAGTAGTCACAGTCGGTCTGTCTCCACCGGTGCAGCCGAAGACAACCGATTCCTCGGTGTCGCTCCTGTGACTCGTGCTTGTTACGTCCGTGTATAATCAGACACAGACTGCGGAGAACGGTACAAACAGTGTTTACTCAACGTGGCTCAGACTGCAACTGATCTGTACAGATTACTACTCAACGTTATATACAGGTGTGGTCGCTGCCGGTATTACAGTATACATGAGCTGTAAAAAGTAGTTCCCCCCTTAAAGTTACATACATTACAATTCCTCCCCTTTTAGATTAACAGTACCATAACACTCATTTAACAATTAAATATCAAACTAATTACAATTAACACTTTTAACATGCAACATTAGCTGAAAATAGTCTATTTATAAATTCAGCCTTTGGGGAGGCTTCCTGATCCTTTCTGGATAGCGCCTTTCCCGAGTGCCTTGCTCTTGGTGTGGAAGCGATTCTGGCCCCCTGTCGTCGGTTGGTTCATCAACTTCTGATGCTACTGTTTCTGGGGTAGATGCTACCTGTACATTGGGTTCATCACCAGGTACGTATGGGCGAGGCATGGGGTTGACTTGTTCCTGTGACTCTAGGATCTGGTCAGCATGGCATCTCACGATGCTCTCCCCAACGCCCACTGTGTACATTAGTGGGCCCTGCCGTGTGCATAATGTTCCTGGCTGCCATTTTTCTGTTCGGTAGTCACGGGCCAAGACTGGTTGCCCTACATTGAAGCTCCTTGTTGGCTTCTCATGGATGTGCTGGAATTGCTTACTCTCAACATCTCTTCGTACGTTTGGTCTGAGCAAATCCAGGCGAGATCTTAACCTTCGGTTAAAGAACATCATGGCTGGGGCCTGGTTGGTGACTGCATGTGTCGCATTCTGGTAGGCGAACAGGAAATTGTCCACCTTGTGCTGCAGCGGAATGTTGTCATTGTACATAGCCTTTATTGCCTTCTTAAAGGTTTGTACGAACCTCTCAGCCAATCCATTTGTGGCTGGATGATACGGGGCGGATGTGTAATGCCTTACCCCATTCTTTTTCACGAACCTCCGGAACTCTTCGGACACAAACTGTGGTCCGTTGTCGGAGCAAATCTGTTCTGGCAAGCCATTCCTGGCAAAAATGGTCCATAGGACTGCAATAGTTTTCTCCGTGGTGGTGGAGGACATTTTGATGACCTCAGGCCATTTTGAGTGCGTATCCACGGCTATTAAACTATTTTAACTCCGCCCACTTGAATGGCCCCCCGCTCCACAGCACCGTGGAGCGTGGGGGGCATTCAAGTGGGGGGAGTTAAAAGAAATGTTGTAGTGGTAGGGGATAGTATCGTTAGGGGGATAGATAGAGTACTTTGCAGCCGAGAGTGAGAGTCCCGAAGGCTGTGTTGCCTGCCCGGTGCCAGGGTTAAGGACATCTCCTCTGGACTGGAGAGAAACTTGGAGTGGGAGGGGGAGGATCCAGTTGTCGTGATCCATGTTGGTACCAACGACATAGATAGGACAAGGAAGGAGGTTCTGCTGAGGGAGTTTGAGCAGCTAGGGGCCAAATAAAAAAGCAGAACCGCAAGGGTAATATCTGGATTATTATCTGAGCCACGAGTGAATTTGGCTAGGACAAATAAAATTAGAGAGCTAAATGCGTGGCTCAAAGACTGGTGTGGGAGAAATGGGTTTTGCTTCCTGGGACACTGGCTCGAGTACTGGGGCAGGAGAGAGCTGTTCCGTTGGGACAGGCTTCACTCAGCCAGTGCTGGGACTAGAGTCCTGGCGGATCATATAACTAGGGCTGTAGAGAGGGCTTTAAACTAACTAGTGGGGGGGAGGTTCCTAGAGAGCAAATAATAAAAATGACAACAGAGAAGGTCATAGACTTAGGTAGCAGTGGGGAAATTAAAAACCAGAGCGTGTCAGGAAAGGGCAGAAGGTATGGAGTAGAAGGTAAAGTAATAAAAAGGGCAAAAGCAGGAACTAAGTGTCACAAAACATCTTTGAAAGTTCTCTATCTGAATGCACGTAGCATTCGTAACAAAATAGATGAGTTAATGGCACAAATAACTACATATGGGTATGATCTTGTGGCCATTACAGAAACATGGCTGCAGGGTGACAATGCCTGGGAATTAAACATAACAGGTTATTTAACGATCAGGAAGGACAGGCAGGAAGGAAGGGGAGGTGGGGTGGCTATGTTAATAAAGGAAGGAATCACTGTATTACAGAGAAATGATATTGGGTCAAAAGATCAGGATAATGAAACAGTTTGGGTGGAGATAAGGAATAATAAGGGGAAAAATACACTAGTGGGCGTAGTCTATAGTCCTCCGAACAGTGGCAACTCTGTTGGACGGAGTATCAATCAGGAAATAGTTGAGGCTTGTAATAAGGGAACATCTATAATTATGGGGGATTTTAACTATCATATTAATTGGACAAATCAAATTGGGCAGGGCTGCCTTGAGGATGAGTTCATTGAGTGTATTAGGGATGGGTTTCTTGAGCAGTATGTAACTGAACCGACCAGGGGGCAAGCAACCTTAGATCTGGTCCTGTGTAACGAGACAGGATTAATTAAAAATGTCCTAGTAAAGGATCCCCTTGGAATGAGTGACCATAACATGGTTGAATTCCATATTCAATTAGAGGGTGAGAAGGTTGGATCTCAAACAAGCGTGCTAAGCTTGAATAAAGGAGACTATGAAGGTATGAGAGCGGAATTGAGTAGAGTGGATTGGGAAAATAGATTAAAGGGTAAGACGATACATGATCAGTGGTGTCCATTTAAGGAGTTATTTTACAACTTCCAAAAAATATATATTCCACTGAGAAGAAAAGGGTGTAAAAGAAAAGACAGCCATCTGTGGCTAATGTAGGGGGTTTCTCTTGCTTGCTCTGGTCTCCTGCCAAGCTTCTTGCAATAATTACCCATGAGTGGTTCAACCCACTCACCCCTACGATTCTCGACCTTGGACTTAGGTGCAGGGAGCTGTAGTGCAGAAAAACTCAATAGACCAGGTCGAATAGCACGAAATGGATGCCTTTATTGAACAGTTTGCAACATTATAAAATACATGTCATATGCACAGATTAAAGAAACTACAAGCATACACACATCTATAAACTTAACTCTATAGAAATGGGGAACACACGGCACATCGTAAAAGGGGTAACACATTACAACTACCCTTTACCCCCTCCCCTATAACCTAACTAAGTTTCGACTTGAGGAACTCGGGATCATGCTCACCACTTTAAGAATTTGTGAAAAGGGGTTCACAGCCTCTTGACACCGCTTGCCGTTGTCACGTGGGTTTGGAAGCTTCTGGCGCAGCTTGTTTTCCTCTTGGTTCTCCTGCGATGAGGCAGCCGATACAGCCTTGGTGAGCGCTCGCCACGGATGAATCCGTTACCGACGTGACTTTAAGAACTGGATGCACATGGATGAATCCATTACCGATGTGATGTTGAGACACTGGAGTGCCGGGCCCTGAGTGTCTTCTTCTCCGGCCTGGGTCGTCGATCTCTCGATGGTCTTCCCCGGGGCGGGACGTTGGTCCCAAAAAGCCCTTTTTATACAGTCATAATTGTCCTTCTGATTTGAAGCAGAGCTGGAGTACAGGGTGTCTTCTTCTTCGGCCTGGGTCGTTGATGATCTCCCGACAAAAGTACCCGGGCCACCCTCGTCGTCTTCCCGTCGTGGCCGGGCATTGCCTGCCCGAACACTGAACACGTTTCGAACCGAAGTACTGTGTGAAGGTCTCTGATGGTCTTGAAGTGTTTTTCCGAAGCTACCGAAGCTGTTGAGGAAGCTCTGAAGTGTACTTCCCGAAGCTACTGATGGACTTTTTCAATCCACAGTTATACCTTTTTGGAACATTCTTATCTCCCGCCAAATCATAGTCCTGTCTTTGTAATAATTTTGGCGGGCAGAACTCTCTGCAGGGGTGTTTTGTCTTCATAACGGGAGCCGGTGATAGCTTAACTGGCCTTCCTGTGCCGATAATGTCTTTGCTTTGTCACCGTAACTCGGTTTGTATATTGATCGGTCTGCAGATTGCCCTTGATGGCTGTTAAACGGCTTCTCTTTGTACAGTAAATGGGTTAAAGTGTTCATTCAATTGTCCGCCCATTTCTTGATGGGCCTCATCCTGCTACCCAAATCTGGCCTGTACTTATAATCTAATCAATATGTATACTCAGTTCCATGAGTTTCGGCTTCCCGATACTGGTTTTCGCGGGCTTAATGTCCTCAATCCACAAGCCTGTCTGGCTTGCAGTAACAGAAATTCAAATGGCCCCAGAAGCTGGTCACGAGGTCTGGCGGCCATTTTGTGTGCCCTTTTATCAAAGGTTTCTCTGTGCAAGCTTCTTTTTGGTCAATAAAGCTGTCTTATTAACCCTAATTTCCTGCGTGATTATTTATGAAAATTTCGCGAATCTTACACTAAGTAAAGAAATTAAGGATAGTATTCGAATAAAAACAAGGGCATATAAGGTAGCCAAATCTAGTGGGAGGATAGAGGATTGGGAAAACTTTAAAAGACAGCAAAAAATAACAAAAAGATTGATTAAGAAAGGGAAGATAGATTATGAAAGTAAATTAGCAAAAAATATAAAAACAGATAGTAAGAGTTTTTATAGTTATATAAAAAGAAAAAGGGTGGCTAAAGTAAATGTTGGTCCCTTAGAGGATGAGAATGGGAAATTAATGATGGGAAATATGGAGATGGCAAAAACGCTGAATGAATATTTTATATCAGTCTTTACAGTAGAAGACACTAAGAATATCCCAACACTGGACAAACAGGGGTCTATGGGGGGGAGGAGCTAAACACAATCAAAATCACTAAGGAAGTGGTACTCGGTAAAATAATGGGACTCAAGGCGGATAAATCACCTGGACCTGATGGCTTACATCCTAGGGTCTTGAGGGAAGTGGCGGTAGGGATTGTGGATGCATTGGTAATAATTTTCCAATACTTCCTGGACTCAGCAAAGGTCCCGGCAGACTGGAAAACTGCTAATGTAACACCCTTATTTAAAAAGGGCAGTAGACAAAAGGCTGGAAACTATAGACCGGTTAGCCTAACATCTGTGGTAGGTAATATTTTGGAGTCCATTATTAAGGAGACAGTAACAGGACATTTGGATGATCATAATTTAATAGGACAAAGTCAGCATGGTTTTATGAAGGGGAAGTCATGTTTGACAAATTTGCTGGAGTTCTTTGAGGAAGTAACATATAGGATGGATAAAGGGGAACCAGTGGACGTACTGTATTTAGACTTCCAAAAGGCATTTGTCAAGGTGCCACACAAAAGATTATTGTTTAAGATAAAAAAATCACGGGATTGGGGGTAATATTCTGGCATGGATAGAGGATTGGCTATCTAACAGAAGGCAGAGAGTTGGGATAAATGGTTCATTCTCAGACTGGCAATCAGTAACAAGTGGTGTTCTGCAGGGGTCAGTGCTGGGTCCCCAACTCTTTACAATCTATAATAACGATTTGGAGGAGGGGACCGAGTGTAACATATCAAAGTTTGCAGAAGATACTAAGATGGGAGGGAAAGTAGTGAGTGAGGAGGACATAAAAAATCTGCAAGGGGACATAGACAGGCTAAGTAAGTGGGCAGAGATTTGGCAGATGGAATACAATACTGGAAAGTGTGAGGTTCTGCACTTTGGCAGGAAAAATCATAGAGCAAGTTATTATCTTAATGGCAAGAAACTGGAAAGTACTGAAGTACAAAGGGATCTGGGGGTCCTGGTGCACGAAACTCAAAAGGTTAGTATGCAGGTGCAGCAAGTGATTAAGAAGGCCAATGGAATGTTGGCTTTCATTGCTAGGGGGATAGAATATAAAAATAGGGAGGTATTGCTTCAGTTGTACAAGGTATTGGTGAGACCGCACCTGGAATACTGCGTACAGTTTTGGTGTCCATACTTAAGAAAGGACATACTTGCTCTCGAGTCAGTACAAAGAAGGTTCACTCGGTTAATCCCGGGGATGAGGGGATGGACATATGAGGAGAGGTTGAGTAGATTGGGACTCTACTCATTGGAGTTCAGAAGAATGAGAGGCGATCTTATTGAAACATATAAGATTGTGAAGGGGTTGGATCGGGTGGATGCGGGGAGGATGTTCCCGATGATGGGTGAAACTAGAACGAGGGGGCATAGTCTTAGAATAAGAGGCTGCTCTATCAAAACTGAGATGAGGAGGAACTACTTCACTCAGACAGTGGTAGGTCCATGGAATATGCTGCCCCAAAAAGCTGTAGAAGCTACATCATTACATAAATTTAAAACATAATAGACAGTTTCCTAGAAGTAAAGGGAATTAAGGGTTATGGGGAGCGGGCAGGAGTTTGGACATGAGTCTAGGTTCGGATCGGTCATGGCCCTGTGGGTAGTGGAGCGGGCCCAGGGGCCGTGTAGCCTGATCCTGCTCCTATTTCATGTGTCTAATTCTGTTAGATTCATGAGATGGTTCTGTGATAGTAGATTGGCGGTTAGGATCAGATCAGCCATGATCTTATTGAATGGCGGAGCAGGCTCGAGGGGCCGATTGGCCTACTCCTGCTCCTATTTCTTATGTTCTTATGTTCTTATTGAGTCCATGAATGGACCAGCAAAACCAATATGCACCCATTGCCATGGAGATGAGGGCCACTCCCTGTGGTGGTGCATTTTGGACTTTCTGGCATCCTGAGCAGCTCTTGGTCAGGTCCTCGATTTGTTTATCGATTCCCGGCCACCACACATAAGCCCTGGCTAGGCTTTTCATTTTTACCCCTCCCAGATGACCCTCATGAAGCTCATTGAGCATTCTATCCCTTAACTTGGGTGGAATTACCTCTCGGGATCCACACATCAAGGTCCCCCGGCACACTGACAGCTGTTCTCTCCTTGTCGAGAATGCCGGCAACAGTGAGTCGCCATGTGCTGGCCATCCCTTCACCGTCAAATCATAAACCCGAGACAGTGTCGGGTCATTTCGGGTTTCCTTTTCAATACAAGCGTTAATTACCGGTAGGTATTCAACTATAGTCGAATGGAATATTTCGACAGGATCCACTGCTGGTGGTTCCTCCACAGTAGGCAGTGGCAGGCGTGATAGCCCATCAGCATTTCCATGCTGTTTCGTGCCCTTATATTCAATCTCATAGTGGTGAGCCCCTAGAAAAAGTGACCATCTTTGTAGTCGTTGCGCAGTCATCACCGGAACGCCCTTCTTCGGATTAAAAATGGAGACAAGAGGCTGGTGATCAGTCAGCAAGGTGAATTTCTGCCCGTGCAGATAGTAACTGAACTTTTTCACTCCCCACACTAGGCTGAGGGCCTCCCTGTCAATGTGGGCGTAGTTACGCTCGGCTGAGGTTAGTGATCGTGACGCAAAGGCTATTGGCCTCTCTGAGCCGTCCGAGAATTTGTGCGACAGCACTGCTCCAATGCCGTACGGTGACGCATCACATGCCATCCGAATTGGTAATGCTGGGTTGTAATGGGCCAATACCTCTTTCGATGTGATTACCGAATACCAGCCGGTTGTATTGGTAGAGACCTTTATGGGTGTTGATTGTGAGGTACTTTTTTGATGCTTCTTCTACCTCCATTTGCAGATACGCCTGGGCGAGATCAATCTTAGTGAAGCGTTTCCTCCAGATAGCGAGGCGAAAATATCTTCAATCCGCGGAAGTGGATATTGTACGATGTGAAGGACCGGGTTCACTGTTACCTTAAAGTCCCCACAGATGCGAACCCTCCTTGGTTCCCCAGGCATGCTGCTCAACAACTTTTTCATCACAGGGATGATGGGTGTAGCCCAGTCACTCCAGTCTACCTTGGACAGTACCCCTGAACTTTCCAGACTCTCCAGCTCTGCATAACGTACCAGTCTGGCCTTAAAACATTTTGGACTTGCGTTTTCTTCAATTTTAATCGTCGCTGTCATGCCTTTTAGTGTTCCAAGTCCTTGCTGCAACACTTCTTTCTCGTCAGTTAGGATCTTTGACAGTCGCCCCGGTGTGACGTCGTCATCCTTTTTGTCAGCCACAGTCAGTGCCTATATGGAATGCCAATCCAGTTGTATTTTCCGGATCCATTCACGTCCCAGTAATGGTGGTCCTCCATCTTGCAATACATACAGGTCTAGTTTTGGTGTTTCCTTACCGTTATATTATAACGGTCACCCTTATTTTTCCTTTGAGGTAGACTTTTTGCCCCATGTACGTCTTCAAAATAATTTTTGTGTCTCTCAAGGGTATGTGTGGGAATAGCCGCTCATAGTCCCGTCGGCTTATGACTGTTAGGGCTGATCCTGTGTCCAATTCCATCTTTACCTAGACTCCTGCTATCTTGAGAGTGACCCAAATGGTTCGGTGATCCTCCGTTGTGATCACATTATGTAGATTCAGACAACTCAGTTCCCTGCTTTCGGAGTCGCTATCACTCTTTTTTTCGTCTGAACTATTCTCCGTTATCTTATGTACCTTCTTGTACTTTCCTTTGGTCGGTTTCTTATTGCTGGTTTTCTTTCCCGACCTGCAGACTCATGCTATGTGTCCTACTTTTCCACACTATCTGCACACTTTGCCTTTGAACCTGCAATCATTCTGGTCGTGTGTTGTTCTGCCGCAGCGATAGCACTTCTCTGTTCCATAAGACATTTTGTTTCTGCCATATTCTTGCGGTCTCTGTTGTATCTCTGCAGTGCCCCGTGCTGCTACTTCCTATGATACCGCAATGCTGAAAGCCTTTTCCAGCATAAGGTCCTTTTCAGATAAAAGCCGTTTCTGGGTTCCTTCACTTTGAAGCCCACACACAAACTTATCCCTTAAGGTATCTGCTAGTCCCCTTCCAAACTGGCAGTGTTTCGATAGCTTGCGCAGTTCCGTTAAATACTCAGCATTACTTTCATCTTTATGCTGGTTCCTTTTGTGAAACTTAAATCTTTCTGCTATCAGCAGCGGTGTGGGGTTTAAGTGGTCCTGTAGGATTGACACTATGTTTTCAAAATCCTTTTCTACTGGCTTCTCTGGGGTTACTATGTTTCGTAGTAAGCCATACGTTTTTGCACCCATTGAATTCAACAATACCAGCGCTTTCTTGTCATCTGGCACTTCATTCGCCTTGCAGCATACTTCTATGTGTTCGACATATGTCGTCCAATCTTCGACTTCATTGTCGAACGCTGTGATACTGCCACTCTTCGTCATTTTTGGGTGTGGTTAGACTGGCTTAAAATGGCGTCTCCCGCGCTTTCCTTTCTTCCCCGCTGCGGCTTAAAATGGCGTCTCCCACGCTGCTGCCAACGCTGCTCTCGGCGGTCCTTGTGGCAAATGGCGATGCCCTGTGGGTTTCACGCGCTGCTCCTGCGCTGCTGCCAACGCCGCTCTCTGTGGCCCTCGTGGCAATAGCAGCACCTCACATTTTCCTGCACGCCTCTCTCCCCCGTTGACGCTGCTCGGCCCTTGAACACCGGCTGCGCTCTGCTCTCTCTCGCCTCTCTCCCCCGTTGACGCCGCTCGGTCCTGAACACCGGCTGCGCCCTGTGCGCTCTGCCCTCTCTCTCTCCCCCGTCGACGCTGCTTGGCATTTTTCTGTGCCGTCGGTTGGCTCTAGCCGCCGCTGTCTGGGAATGGTCTGCCCAGTACCTGTTGCCAGCCCGTTTCGCTGGACCACCGTGACTGGAAAGCCAAGCCTGGCTCTCGACAGCCTCCCCTGCGATGCTCAAATCTCCGCTGGATGACTGGGCGGTTGCCCGTGGTCGACGCCCGTGCTTCTGGACTCGACCTTCTTCCACTGTTCTCCAGGAGCGAATCCCTGGGAGGTGATGCAGAGTTGCAGGTAGGTTCGAATCTGCCTCGTCGCCAATGTTACATCTGTGTATAATCAGACACAGACTGCGGAGAACGGTACAAACGGTGTTTACTCAATGTGGCTCAGACTGCAACTGATCTGTACAGATTACTACTCAACGTTATATAAAGGTGTGGTCACTGCCGGTACTACAGTATACATGAGCTGTAAAAAGTAGTTCCCCCCCTTAAAGGTACATACATTACAGTGCTGGCTTCAATCATGACGATCAGGACTACCATGGCTGACTTCATCTTGTTCTTAGGCATTCCCTGAAAACACACAGAATGCAACGTTGTCCTTGGGTGATGCCTCACCTTTCCAGACGCAGCTACACACAATTACCTTTGGTATCCGCAGCATACATGTAAATCCAAGCTATACAGACAAGCTACAAGAGAAAGAAGTTAGGTACAGTGCCACCAGTCTTCGGGTGGCCACACTAGGTCTCCTCAACCCTGGGCCTCTTACGAGTCCGGCTTCTTTCATTCACCGGTGTGTAAGGAGGCGTCCATGGCACCCTCGGCCATGGGATCCTGGCACTCCTTCTCACTCCTGCCCCCACAGGCGGAACGACTGGTCCCTCTGTGGCCTCCTCACAGTCCCAGACTAGGGGCTGGAGACCCACACCTGTAGCACAACTCACCACTCCCTGCTGTTTCCTCCTCTTATCAGCTCTTTCCCCAGGGTTGAAAAGCTTGCACTAATTGATATGGAACCACTTAGTGCGTCAGGGCATTTTGACCGCATATACCATCAGACTTGCCCTATCCACGATACCGTACGGTCTCATGTATAGCGGTTCAAAAGTCCCTACCCTGGCGAAGTTTCTAACCATTACTTGATCTCCGACCTTCCACTCGTGGTGCCTCTGAGGCTCAAACAATAAATGATTTCTACGATGTTGCTTCCCCATGTTACTGGCAGCCTGCCAATGGATCTGTCTGAGATGCTCAAGCAAATTCTTAACAAACTTGTCCCAGTTCACCTCTCTCAACTGACCTTCTGTGAGAACCGGAGCCAGTACATGGCTGGGCGTTCTCATGACCCTGCCAGTCACGAGCTCATGCGGGGAATACCCTGTGCTTCTAGACGGGCTGACTTGGACCCCCATCAGAACTAACGGCAAGACCTAGGTGAATCTCCCATCTCCTTCCGTAACCTTTCCTTGATGGTCCTATTCATCCGCTCCACAACCCCTGATGACTGCGGGTTGTGTGCGACGTGCCATTTACCCTCTACACCTAGCATCTTCAGAGTCGCCTGCATGACTGCCCCTGATTGGACTCCACATACTGTGGTAGCCCCCACCTAGAGAACACTTCTTTCACTAGAATCCTTGCAGTCCCCAAAGCTGTGGCTGTTCGGCATGGGAAGGCTTCTTCCTTTACCGTAATACCCGCCACTCCGTATGGACCCTCTACCTTATCTCCCTTAGCCAGCGTCTCCAGAACAGTCTTTAGGGCGGGATTCCGTGCTTGGACCATCTATAGGTCCGGGGCCAATGCTACCCCTGCACTCCCTTGGGTCCCACCTCTGTCTCTGATCGCTGCTACCAGACTCGACCCATATGGATCCCAAAACATGTCCGTTCGAGCACCCTCATTGGCCAGCACGTCGGCCTGCTGATTGCCCTCCACACGGGGTTCTGTCTTAGAATGGGCCTTGACTTTGTGGATATAGAAATCCCCCTGTGTTCCTATGGATGTTGTGATCTGTTGCAACAATGGTTTGGTTGCTAGGGGTTTCCCATCTGCAGATGTGAACCCGTGACGAGACCAAATGGCTAAATATTCTGTACACGAATTGCAAGTGAACATGCTGTCCAAGCAAATCATGTAGGGTGTAGGGAACTCTTTTGGGTGGGTAACCACATACACCACCACCGACAGTTCAGCATGCTGGGCGCTCATGGTGCTTGGGAGTTTAACGGCCTTGGCAATGCCTGCCTTTGGGTCAAAAATCCCGCATCCAGTAAGTCGCTCCCCGGCCACCACTGTACTGGACCCGTCTACATAGATCTCGCAGCCTGTGGGATGGATCCCAGCCCGAAACCCTATGTCTATGTCCCATACCCCTTCAACAGAACATGTGTGGGCCACCCCTGGGTAGATCAAATTTGCGGCGAGCTTGGGCTCACAGAGGCCTTTCACACTCAAATTCATCTGAGAGAGCAATAAAGTCCAGCGAGCAATGCGTGCACTGCTCACCGTGACGTCCTTTATCCTCCCATCCAGAAACATCTGAGTGGGCGTATGATGGGTTAAGAGGGTTATCGAGGATGCCCCCATGAAGATTTGTGATCTCCTCATGGCCCAATGTGTGGCAAGCAGGTGCCTCTCACAATTGGAGTACCCCATCTCTACATCTGTGAGGATTCTTGATGAGTATACCACAGGCCTCAGCTTGCCATGCCGCTCCTGGAGCAGCACTGTGCTCAAACTGTCCCCTGTGGCAGCTACCTCCAAAAAGAACTCCTTTCCCCCATCAACCACTCCTAAAGCCGGTGCGGTCTGCAGATCTCTCTTCAGACGACTAAAAGCTGCCATGCAGTCCTCATCCCACTCCTAGCCCACTCCCTTGTGGAGGAACCAGAGTAGAGGAGCTGCTGTAGTGGCATAGTCCTCTATGAAATCCCTGCAGTACCCTGTGAGTCCCAGGAAGGATCTTACCCCCGTTACCATGGTCAGCGCAGATAGCTCCTGTACCACCTTCCTCCCCGCCTCATCGATGGCCCTCTCCCCAGCACGCACGGTCAGCCCGAGGAATTTTACTTCCTGCTGGCCGATCTATGCTTTCTTGGGATTAACCTTGAACCCAGCTTCCTTTAACAGACTCAACAGCTCAGCCAGCAGTGGGCCATGCTCCTCCCCCTCGTTGGAGAACAAAAGCAGGTCATCCATGTACTGCACAAGCCGCTGCGGTCTGCTGAACCCTTTTAAACAGTTGGCCATACATTGGTGGAAAATAGAAGGACTTTTATGAAACCCTTGGGGAAGACAGGTCCATGTGTACTGCTGACCCTTGAAAGTGAATGCCAACTTATACTGGCCCTCCCTTTTGAGAGGGATAGACCAGAATCCGTTCAAAATGTCCAGCACCGTGAATGTTTTCGCGGATGCTAGGATAATCCCAATCAGGTCAGCTACGGCTGCGACGGTGGGGGCACAGGCTGGGATGTTCTTGTTAAGGACCCAATAGTCCACAGTGTCTCTCCATGAATTGGCCAGTTTCCTAACCGGCCAAATCAGAGAGTTCACATGGGTTGCTATGGGTCTCAACACACCCTGATCCTAATGCCATCTCTAAATCCACCTCTGCCTCTCTGGGGAAGTTGTACTGTTTCTGTGGCCGGACCATGGGGTCTCTTTCTACTCTGACCTCCACCCCCATCACCCTCCCACAGTCGTGCTTGTGTGTAGCAAATGCCGTGAGGTTGGCTCGCACATCCGCTATGTACTCCGCCGGGGTAGAAGTGACCAAAAGTTCAAGGTCATAACTACCCTTGGGCTTCATCGTACACACGGTTCCCTTGCCTTGCTTGCCTGGTATAACTACCACCTCCTTCTCCTTTTCCATGCATATTGCCCCCCAAAGACAGTGATTCTGGAAATCCAATATCTTGTGGGCCAGTATGAAGTCTGCCCCCAAAATGCCTATTCCCTCCCGCTCCCACCGCATCAGGACACATTTCCATTCCGTATGGAGTGTACCCAGATCGATGGCTAGTGGGATGGAGAAAGACCCAGCCTGTTCGTTCCCGGTGAACCGTACTAAGTTATAATAATAATAATAATCAACTTTATTGTCATTGTTAGTGCACAAGTGCAGTACAACGAAATGTAGGCTTGCGGCTCCCAAGAGTGTACATTTAGATTAAGACATTTAAACATTCAACATTCATTTGGCTTGTAATACATTAACATAAACATAACCATAATAAAGTGCATTGGCAGATGTGCAGGCTTTAGAGTTTATTTGTGGAGTTCAGTAGGATGACAGCCCTGGGAAAGAAGCTGTTCCTAAATCTGGTCGTTCGGGTGGGAATGCATCTGTAGCGTCTCCCAGATGGCAGGAGTGCGAACAGACTGTGGCTGGGGTGGGTAGGGTCTTTGATGATGGTCCGTGACCTCCGTAAACAGCGTTTCTGGTATATGTGCTCTATGGTCGGTAGCCGGGTGCCGGTAATGCGTTGGGCAGTTTTGACTACCCGCTGCAGGGCTTTCCGGTCATAGTAGCTACAGCTGCCATACCATACTGTGATACAGTTCGTCAGGATGCTCTCTATTGTGCAGCGGTAAAAGTTAGAGAGGATCAGGGGTGACAGGTTACATCCCTTCAGCCTCCTTAGGAAATATAGGCGCTGCTGGGCCTTCTTCACCAGAGAGGAGGTGTTGAGGGACCAGGAGAGGTCTTCCGTGATGTGGACTCCGAGGAACTTAAAGCTGTCCACCCTTTCCACCACAATGGTGCTTGAAGCTCCAGTGTCTAGCAGATAGGTCCCTTGCAACTTCTTCACCCCCATCTTCATGCACGGTCTCTTCCAAGAATCATAACTTAGTGGGCACAGGTAAACGGGCTGAGAAGCCCCTATTCATGGGTCGGGATTGTTTGGGGCGGATGGGAGTATGCTGCCTGCTGCCGCGTCCACCCTACCCTGCCCTGCCGGAAAGACTGCGCGGAGAGCAGCCACTAATACCGTGAACGGATCAGTGCGGCTCTCTGCACTGGCGCTGGAGGATCCCCTTTCCCGCTCCTTTTGTCAGAGACTGGGCAGTCTTTCCTCCAGTGCCATTTACTCCCGCACCCATAACAACCCTGCTTCTTCTCTGAGTTACCCCCTTCCTGGCGCCACTCTCTTCTAACATTGCCTCCACTAGGCTTTAACTCGTGTACTCTGCCCTTTGATTTGTCATCCTCACCCCTACCATTCTTAAAAGAAAGAGTTAACTGCCGGATCACACTCTATTCTGTGGTCTGGGGAATCCCTGGAATCGAACCACCCCTCTGCTTTGGCCTTGATCCTGGGCAGGCTGTTCACCACCAGGGTCCTCAGCCAATGAGCCCTAGGCTCCCCCTACAGCTGCGCCCGGTCGGGCACCCCCGCACAGGCACTCCGGTAGACGGGCCAAAGCCTATCCACGAAAGCCTGCGTTGCCTCCCCAGCTGACTGCAGTGTCCTTTCCACTCGGGAGAAGGGACTTCCATCATTGAGGCCCATAGCCTCTAGAATGTCATCCTTTATCCCCTCTAACGTACCCTGCCCCCTCTTGCTACCCGCTGAGAGCGACTGGTACAACCTACTATCCAGGGAAAATAAAAGTAATTTGGTTGTCTCAGCTTCGTTACAATTATTGATCCCCCCCACCTGCTCCACATCCGTAAAATGGACAGATGGGTCACCTGTGCTGGTCAGTTTGGTCAGGTTAGAGACCATTACCTGCAGCTGGGGGGTCGTATATGGGACCACGAAGTCACTCTGCAGTGGTCCTTGCGCTTGACCGTCTACGGGCGCACCGTATTTCCGCTGCCGGACAGGACACATGGGTCCTGGTCCCGGCACTTCGGGCGGTGGTCGAGCCTCCTCCTCTGCCTCACAGTCCTCCTTATCTCCCTGCTACTCTTCCTCATCTACCCGGGCCAATCCCAGAGCTACCAAGCAGACCATCCCTTTGGCCTTAGATAGAGCATCGGTCAAATTCCAGATCTGCTCCTGGCAATGACCATGATTACCCTTATCAAACCCTCCAATGCTGGCGACTCTGTATGCTGCCTGAATATCCTTCAACTGCTCTTCCAGCACCTTTACCTCACTTGACAAGCGAGCGTTCTCCTCCCTAACCACCCTCTCATTTCCCTTTGCCTCAGTTACCTGGCATTGCAGGAACTCCTTATGGTTAGGGAAGATTTCCTCCTGGCTTATTCTTCCCTGCTTCTCATCCCTTAGCTCCGTGCATAAGCTGCTCTCTACTACAGCCCTTGCGCCTGACTGTGCCTCGGACTCCCTGAGCTCTGCCTCTAACTTCGCAACCTGCTTATCTAGCAGTTGCACTTGTCTTTGTAGACAGGTGAGCCATATCACCTTTTCAATGCTGTGCCTAAGCACCCCACCCACCTGCCCCTTCAACCACCGTCTGCCCCACCTGTGACAGAGACTGTAGGTTCCGCATTGGACTCATCAGTCACCTGAGAACTCAGTTTTAATGTGGAAGCAAGTCATCTTCGGTTCCGAGGGACTGCCTAATAATAATAAGATATTTCTCATGGCAAGGGCTGTGCCCTCATGATAGCAAGGTTGTAGAGGATACAGCAGACTACAATGAATCGGGACACATTCTCCGGTGAGTACATTAGGGCTCCTCCAGAGCAGTCCAGGCAGCGTAACCATTGCTTCTGCACCTCAATGATCTGCTCTGTGATGTTTCATGTGGTAGCATGGCTCTCATTGTGCACATGCTGGCCACGTGCGTTTGAGTTGTGGAGTGGAGTCATGAGCCAGGTGGGCAAGGGATAGCTCTTGTAGCCCAGTAGCCACCTTCTGGTTTGTCTTGGTGGCGAAAAGACTGAGGGAGCAGCGTACTGGTGCATAATAAAAGCATTATGACTACTGCCAGGATACTGGGCATTAATCATCATGACATGCTGAGCATGGCCACAGACCAACTGCACATTCAGCGAGTGGAAACCTTTGCGGTTGCAGTACATCTCAGTATTTAGAAGCGGTGCCTGCAAAGCCACTTGCGTGCATTCGATGGCGCCCTGCGCCATGGGGAAGATTGCTTTGCTGGCAAAGTCGTTGCACGCTGACTGACATCATGATCTGCCTACTCTACATACTTCCACTGCACGCTCCCAGCGCCGATGCTACCGCCCTAACCAAGATGGCGTCCGACGCACCCTGCACCAGAATTGTGTGCGTGCTGGTCGGATGCATTTTCTGAACAAAAATGGCCCCTTTATCGCCCAAACAATGGGTGCTGTGCAATCACATTTCTAGGCCACCGTATCTTATGTAACTGCTGTACTTGACAGAACAACACATTCTTGTGATGGAAGCAAAGGTCTGTTTTGCTGCAAACTATTAACTCTTTATTATATAATTTTTATATGAAATTTTAGATAGAATAATATATTTGGATTAGGGACTAAAAAGGTGATCTTCTTGTGGTGGCATGGCTCAGGTATTAAATGAGTACTTTGCATCTGTCTTCACTAAAGAAGAGAATGCTGCCAATGTCATAGTAAAGGAAGAGGTAGCAGAAAAATTGGATAGAATAAAAATAGTTAAAGGTGAGGTATTTAAATGGTTGGTAGTGCTCAAAGTAGAAAAGTCACGCGGTCCGGATGGGATGCATTCTAGTTTGCCAAGAGAGGTAAAGGTGGAAATTGCAGAGGCTCTGGCCACAATCTTCTAATCCTCCTTTAGATATGGGAGTGATGCCAGAGGAATGGAGGATTGCAAATGTTACACCCCTGTTCAAAAAATGGGAGAGAGATAACCCCAGCAATTTGATAGAGTAAATAAGGAGGAACTGTTTCCAGTGGCATAAGGATTAGTAACCAGAGGACACAGATTTAAGGTAATTGGCAAAAGAACCAGAGGTGACATGAGGAAATATATTTTAGACAGCGAGTTGTTATGGTCTGGAATGCAGTGCCTTAAAGGGTGATGGAAACAGATTCAATTATACCTTTCAAAAGGGAGTTGGATAAATACCTAAAGGACGTTAATGCACCAGTTGGGTTTTATGGCAACCCAACAGCTTTATGGTCACTTTTACTGATACCAGCTTTGAATTTCCAGCTTTTTATTTAATTGAATTCAAATTCTCAAACTGCCATGGTGGGATTTGAACTGAACTTCGCTGGATTACCAGTCTAATAACATAATCACTACGCTGGCGTACCCCTATCTATTGTATAATAGTTTGCTTCTGTATAATTAAATATTGTGTGAATAAATATGATCAATAATTTTAGCCTGAATTATATGATATGACAGCATGTTGTTTTCCACCATTTGGAAAGGGTATGAATGCATGGTGGGCATCCTCTATAATCACCAGTGTAAAATAACTTGATAAAAAAAATGAATCCTTAACCCTATGGCAACCTACTCCCATTTACAACAGAAAGTTGTAAGTTTCTGCTCATAGAATATGCCGGTATACTTACCTTTGCTATAGAGACAAAGAAAGAGAGTGGGGAGAGAGCCTAAATTGTAATAATTCCGATAGCTGCTTCAAATGTGTAGCCTAAAAGTAATAGTAAGTGAAGTATTAGTTCTACCTACTGAGATTTATAAATATGGAGGCATTTATTTACTTAAAACACTTGCCCCAAATCAGGCCCTATTTTGAAGTGTGCAGTGTCCCAAAGCCACGTGGGTGCAGTCAATGATGCCCTGCACCATGGGGAACCCTGCTATCCTGGCAAAGCCACATGCACACTCGTCCTGCTTCTCTCTGGTGATGGTGAAGGAAATGTAATCACTTCTCCTACTGTAGAGAGCCTCTGTGATCTCCCAGATGCAGTGATGGATGGCGAACTGCGAGATGTTAGCTATGTCTCCTGTTGCAGGCTGGAAGGATCCACTAGCAAAGAAATTGAGGGCGACGGTGACCTTGACTGCCACTGGGAGAGCCGTGGTTGCCCTGATCTGAGGCTGGAGGTCTGGTTGCAGGAGGTAACAAGGTTCTGTAACCATCTCCCTGGTGAAGCAGAGCCTTCTAATACACTGCTCCTCGCTTAATTGGAGGTAGGATAACTGCTCTCTGAATACCCTCAGAGAGTAAGGCCTCCTGTTGAGAGCCCTGATGGCCCTCCTCCTCCTTCTCAGCACATGTTCCAGTCTTTCTCACTGCCTTTGCTTCCTCCACCGTAGATCCTGGAGTGCCAGTATAGCCCCCATTAATGTAACCAAGTGTAGTAATTTGATTTGTTTAAAGAATAAATATAGCCACTTTTTAGTTGCCACAACATTCCTGATACAAAAGAACCTTGAAATCACTGAATGAAACTGTTGGACTATGTGAAACTGATTAGAAACCACTGAAACTGCACTAACCTGACAGCTGTGACTCATTACTGATGATCCCTTTAAATAATGTCCCTGGAACCAGCTTCCTGGTGCTTCACGCCAGCTCTCCCTGTTGCTGTTTACTCCTGGCATTAAGGTAGGTGGCTGACAATCAATTTTGCAGAATGGGCGGTCAGTGAGCTTTGCACACTCACTGACATCACAAACCACCTGGCGTTGACGCTCCTGATGATAACTGTTACCGGCGGCGCTATGGGGGCCGGGATTTGGCATGCGGTGCTGAATTTGCCTCGCCTCCACGAGAATGCTCTAGCGCCCCGTTAGCGTCATCTGCTGGCGCTAATGGGAGGTGCTAAGGGGACAAATTTTTCCCCCAATATCTTTTATTTTGTAATCTTGTTTTTGGGCGCTAACCAGCCGACTAAGCTCCCAATATGGTGAGCAGGAAGCGTGCAAACATTTCCAACTGGGAGTATGCTGCCCACAATATTGGGAAAGAAGGTTGCGCTGGAGGCAGGAGCACATGCTGACAACATTGAAAGTGAAGAATAATTTATGTAAATTACAGTCCTGCACTTCTTGCAGGACCTGTTGTAGATTGTCTATCTCCCCAGCACTTCACTTGCCACGTGCTGAACTCGCACAGCACAATGTGATGCTATCCAGCAGAAATGTCCCCATATGTACCCGAATGTGGAGCCTGCCCCTCGCGACCCTATATTAAAAGAATGTGAGCCACTCTCCCACCCCTGCCACGGATTGACCCCCCTCCCCTCGCCCCACTGATCCACTCTGCCCTAGGCCCAATCACTCGTTCCAACCACCACTACACCACCCCACCCCCCAGCTACCGCCAACTTCCCCCAGCCACTGCTTCCTCCCCCCAGCTACCAAACCACCCATCGCAAGGCCAAATCACTCCTCCAGCCAATGCAACCTCCCCAGGGCTCACGATCGCTCCCCTGCTGCCCATTTCCCTGCCCGAGGCCTGATCGCCCACCCCCTGCCCAAGCCCAATCACCCACTGGCCACTGATTGCCCCCTCTTTCGGCTACCAGTAACTCCACCCCAGGTCTGAGACCTGATCGTCCACCCTTCCTCACATACCTCACGGACTACAATGCCAGCAGTGACCCAATCTTCAGTGACGATTCACTGGCAGTTCTGTGCAGCTTGCCGGCTCCATTAAATTGAGGCCAAAGGTTCAATATCAGGAACACCTCAGGCCTCACCATTCAGGCACTGGGATCGCCCTCCAGCACACTCCACATGCACAAATATCTACCCTGTTATCTTTTCAGCACTGTACTGCTTCAGACTGGTCAGCCTTTGTTTGGTGTCTATGTTGGATCTTTCATTGGTGAGCCAAATTGAATTGTTCACATGTCTGCTGCTAGGTTTAGTTCAGTGTTCAGGCAACAACATGAGGCAGGAATGCACAAAAGGTTGGCTTTGGTAGTTGGTTAGTTGAATATGAACACAACTACTCTGTAGTTTAGACAGTTTTAATTTGGGATTTCAGCAAAGCAAATGGACCGCAAGCTTTTAATTACCTAGGGATTTGTCCATTGCAGTTTATCATGAAGCCCATTAAAGATTGGGCAGATTTTCCTGTTCCTGCACCTGGGTGTATTGGATGTGAGTAAAGAGGAACATTGGGTGGGCAGGTTGCACATCCATAAAGGAACCTGCCCGATGTTCCACTCATTAAATCAATG
This sequence comes from Somniosus microcephalus, assembly GCF_052327205.1. Lineage (NCBI taxonomy): Eukaryota > Metazoa > Chordata > Chondrichthyes > Squaliformes > Somniosidae > Somniosus > Somniosus microcephalus. The sequence continues at coordinate 82,440,244 of NC_140996.1, read as the reverse complement.
AACAGAAAATCGGGTGCGCTCCCGTATGCATGTGATCCTCCCTCTCTGATTTTCCTTTGTGCACTGTGCCCAGGAGTATGAATAGAAAATCTTCCCTGCACTATTTTTGTCCCACATACAAAAAATTCAAGAGCCATTTCTCAATACAAATGACACTTCACAAAAATGCAAATTCCTCAAGAATAGTAACCCCAGTAAAGCAATATTTCACTCAGCTTTGTGTTCTTCACTAGATCTCGAACTGTATGTTATTATACTCGCTCCAAAAAGCTGCAAGGCATTTATAATCCACTAATGCTGAAACGTGACTCGCACCTGGCGGTGAATTGCATTGCTGACCCTACCATAATTTGTGAGCTTAGCTCATTACCATATTGCATGGCAGGCAAAAAATGTAACTCCCTTATAACATGGGCATAAATCTTTGGGGGGGGAGAGAGGGGAAACTGGTTGCTGCAGGATTTAAAAGCCTACGGCATTTTAAGGCAACAGTAGATTGCTGAAGGCACAACAGGCAAATGTGATTTCTCCTTATCAAAGGATTCTATTCTGAATTTTCAAGACCTTATCATGGCTTCAACTTTGCGCACTGGTGGCTTACAAAGAAGGCCGCAGGCAAGTGGTAGCAATCCTCCTGAATGAGATCCAGCAGAACAGAGCCTGCCTGCTAGGCTTGCAGGGTGGGAGGCTACCAGGAGCACTCACCAGAATCATGTGGTGTGAGGTGGCAGTGCCGCTGAGTGCCACCAGCGCAACAGAGCAGTGCCAGAAAAAGTACAATGACCTGATGAAGAAAGGTAAGGTAAAAGTAACAGCGGCCTTCCCCTTTTCACGTTGACATCATAGGACCCCATCCACCGATCGCTAAATTCTTAAATGAAGTGACAAGTCTTGATTCACAGCGCACCATGGTCCAATTACTTACAAATCTTCCACCCAGAACTAGTGTTGAAACTCTCCTCACAAGTCATTCTTGCATGTGGCCCCTTACAACTGCAACCTCTCATATTACTGAGGCTTTTCAGCACTTATCCACCCCATTGTGACAGGTGTCTGCTGCCACCTGGAGGATGTCCTTATCGCACTTGCCTTCAGTTAATGCTGTTCATATAGTTCCAGGAGGGTTTGCCACACAGTGCCCAAGAGATGCAGGTCACTGGCAGGGATTCTTCAGATATAAGGGACACTGAGGAGCAGATTATCAAGCTCCCGGTGAGGAATGCTGGCCTCAGTTGGAGATGGCATGATCAATGGGCCAGAGCCAGCTGCAGGTGAGTAGGTTGAAAGTAGTACCTGCACCTGCTGCAGCACTTAAAAGAACAAGTTGCCTCTGAGCGCAAAGCTGTCTCTACCTTGTCACCTTCTCTGTGTGCTGTGTGCTTTCATATCTAATTACCTTTTCATCCACAGGTCCTGCTCAGTAAGGTGGGGAAAAATGGGGGAAGATGGATGACTTCAACTGGTCGGGTCTGTCTCTGACAAAGTTACACCTTGTTTAATTCCTCCTAACTTACACCAATGGAAATCATTATCAGGAATTTCCTCAGGCAAATCTCCCGATCAGCCACTGTAACTTTGGCGGAAACTCGGGGAACACCCCGATTCACCACATAAACGGGGCTTCTGCCAATCTCCCTCCAAGGTTACTATGGCCATTCTGGAGATTTCCCCTGAGGAAATTCTCAGTGGATGTTGAATAGGGACAGAAATAATGAGAATTCAAATATTTTCAAACATTTGCGTTCCGTAATAAGATTCAACACATAACCTCAAGGAAATGAGTTTCGGCGGGGGTTTTCCCACTTGTTTGCTGTAACTTCAGTGAGAAAGCAGTGGATACACCAATAAGCATTGTCTACGCCATTTTTCAAGGATTTAGTGACTCTTGAATTGAAGTTGCGGAGGATGAGCAGGAGAATCCCTGTGGTTATTCACCCCCTAAGTGGTTAAAGAGCTTGAGTGTTAGTGTAAAATGTCACATAAACTTCTGCCATCCATCTGAGTTGAACGTGTGCACTGGTGAAGCAGCAGATGTAGGAACTAGCTCCTCCCACCCAGACTGGAATTTTCGTCAGAATGAAAATGGGGCATAACCCTGTCGTAAATGGGTCCCGCCTGAAATGCCAACACTCAAAATAGAGATACGCATGCATTGCGCCCTTATCTCATCAAACAGATTCTTCCTTTTTAGCCCAGCCACAGTCCCTTCTTATTTCTTACCAAAGTGCATTTCAACAAACTACTTAAAGTATAGGTTAAATATTGTCATCCTTGGGTCTTACTTCACTCATTGGGAACATGAATCAGAGAATTGGGTGCAGAGGTCAGTGATCCTGACTCATGAAGCTTAGAAGTTAATCAGCTGTGCCATGATGACTTTTGGCAGGCGATTCTATGACCTACATTTCTGTCGAGTGGGAATCTAGGGCCAATTTTAACCTCCCCCCACTGTTTGGCAGGAACAGGGCTTTAGGGAGGGTAAAATGTCGGGGTGCTCGCGCCATGTTCCCGCTGCGTTTCCGGCCCCCAACATTTTTACTTACTTGTCTTCAGGCATGGGAAGGCCACCCACCACCGAGGAGCCTAATTTAAATGGCACACTTTACGATGCCGCCATAAGGACTAGGACACTAATTTAACTGTGGGCCTGACTGTGGCCTGCCAGCAGAAGTTGGCGGCAGTAAGGATCCACGCCCAGGCTTAGCGTCAGAGTTGGGGCATGCAAAAGAAGCCTGATAGTTAAAATCTTGCGGGCCTCACACTCCGGAGGGTGCTAGACAGCTCACCAGCCGCTCTGGCCCCCATAACCCCAGCTTCCAACCGCGAGTTAAAATTCTGTGTCGAGGGACACAACCCACCCTTATGTCTCCACTGTGATAGAATTTACATTTTTCAGGTTCCAGGCTTAATGGGTAAATATTCATGTATAGTGCTCCTGGCACAGACCCTCACGTGTCAGGAGCGCATATTAGAGAATTAGGCACGCACCTTTCATGTTTTTTCATCAATTGTTTTGGAATCAGACACCCTGATTCAATTTTGCAATCTTTAGCTACCACTTAATAACTACTGGTGATGGCATTTCCTGCAATGCCAATTTAGAGCAGCTATTTGTGAAGTGTGCACACCTCAGGGCCATCAAGGCCATCTGTGCCTTTTAATCCCTGATTGATCATCCTGAGCATCCGGAGTAATTTAACAATTACAGCCCATTCTGCGAGTAACCTTTCTCAGTCTTACCAGTACTGTCTCTGTGTAATATATTCCCAAGATAATTCTTTATACCCGGCTGTGTGTGTACTGGAAGTGAGTGTCTGAAAAACACCTGCAAAGTTCTCAGATCGAGCTAATTAGATTTTTTGAAAAAATCGACACCATGCAAATCCCACTGTAGCTAAAGTTTCAGCTTATTCTTCTCAATGACCTTCACAGGAAGGATGCTATAACCATTCATGCTTACTGATCTGACCACATCAAATCATTGCATTTTGACCTCCTGTCGGGTTCATCTTTAATTTATGCATCTGGATATGAAGGGCTGCAACTTAACCCTTTCATTTCCAAAAAAATTCTAACGTTTGACATTTAAAGCTCAAAAACAGATTCTGGAGTTAATGCGTGAAACAAAAACAAACAATGCTGGAAATGTACAATAGGTCAGCCGGCAATGGTGAAGAGAAGGACGATGTTTTAGGTCTTCGTCAGACTTCATGTGAATGCATTTCAGTGTTGTTTATTCATATGTAAACAGTGATTGGTTGATCTGTGACTAGTTCTGGTCCCTTTGTGTCCTTATACTAGTTTCCTTACACTAAAACTAGTATAATTCTAAGGGGGAAAAATTCAGTTGGTAGTGCCACCTGTTAGCGCCTTAAGAGGGCACTAAGTGGGGCGCAAACCAACTAGTGCCCGGGCGCGGCAATGTTTGCGCCGCTCGCAAAATTAACTAGACATTTTGTGGCGGCGCTAAACACTACCGCCACGATCTCCTGTGCCGGCAGATCGTGACGTCAGTTGAGTGTGCAACGCCCCGGTAGCGCCCCGGACTGGATATTGAGTGGCGTCCCCTGCCTTACCGCCTGCCGCTAGCAACGACAGGTTGAGGGGAGCGTTTTGCAGTCAGGAAGGGACTAGGGGAGCGCTATTTAAAGGCGACCGCGTCCTGCCTTTTTTTGTTGGTGACATTTTTACACGACGCATTCTGAGAGAGAGAGAAAGAAACTTCTGGAGAGATTCTACACTGTGTGAAGGAGCTTTGCATACTGAGCAGCACTTTGCAGGTTCATTTTGATTTGCCCTTCCTTGTATCTATTTAGAAGAGACTGTGGGGGCTGCACTCTGAGCTCTTTCCCTGGGTCTCTCCATTGTTCTTTCCAGCAGATTTGATGTACAGGTCTCTCCAGGCCGAGATTTCAAGGCTGCAATGAATAGGATGTGGATGGAGACCAAGATCAACCCTCCCCTTTAAGATAAAAACAGAAAATGCTGGAGAAACTCAGCAGGTCAAGCAGCATCTGTGAAGAGAGAAACAGAGTTAACGTTTCAGGTCGATGACCATTCATCAGAACTCCCCTTTAAGAATTGGCCAGTGCCAGTGTGTCTGTGTTTCATTGCTGACTGACATTACATGAGCTTCGCCAGCGCTGTGAGTTAGCGCCTCACTCCTTGGCCTTTGCGCCTTAAGACAGGTGTGAAGCGCCTGATTTAGCGCTCCAATCACCTCCAGGGGCGATAAAAGCCAAGTTTGCTGTCAGAGGCGATAATTAGCGCCAGGCGCTAAACTTTGCGCACGGCTGATAATGGGGCCCAAATAATTCATTGTTCAGGTACAGATAATTGTTAGTATTCCTAATATTGGAAATTCTGAATTTAAAAAACAATTGATCTTCTTGTTAGGATTTCAGTATCACAAATCTGGTCGTAAATCATATGCACATTGATGCCTATTCAGAGAGATCTTGCTGCTGCCTAAGGCTTACATTCATGCACAGCACAGACTAGATAACCTATTACTTCCCAGCATAGTGCAGTGCACATTAAATTGAGTTGTGATGCGATTGGTCTAATCAGCTGAAGGCGTTTACTGTACACTTGATGTAACAATGCCAACCAAATCTACTGTTGATCAAACTGGTGCAATATTTGTACCCACTATAGCATAGAGACTCTAAATCATACTCCAATGTGTGCACATCATATGCCTGGCAACAGGCTTTCTGAAATGGTGTTTGAATTTAACAGAGCCGTGACATTTAAAAGGATCGTGAAGTGTATAATAGTTAATGTCTGTAGAACATATATTTCAGTATTTTAGATGTTATTACATCCTGGGTTCATAAAACTGTTGTATCCAGATGATTTACACCAACAGTGCCAAATACAAGATCTGTTGTATGGAATTGAAGGTTTCAGGGTGCTTTGGCATCCATGAAATGTTCAAAATTAGATTTAAAGAGAAAAATGCCCTCCATAAAATCATCTTGATTGTTGAAAATAACAGTTTTCCTTTTTGTCTTAAATATCAACTAATTCCAGGACCAAAAAAGTCAATGCTAACTTTTTACCTTCAGCTGCCTAACTAACCTTTGACAGATATAGGAGCCAAAATTCTGGTCAGGGCCACAGCAGAACCTGCTGGAACTGTGGATTGGGGAGCAGAAATGGATGAAACTTAGTTTTGCTGGGAATCCACTCTTGTTTCTTTCAGTCCTGCCATTTTTTGGTGGGGGGAGATGCAAATGGATCATCCATCCACCACAACAACAACTGGCATTTCTATCGCATCTTTAATGTAGTAAAACGTCCCAAGGCGCTTCACAGAAGTGTTATCAAATACCTAGCCACATAATTAGGGCAAGTGACTGAAACCTTGGTCAAAGAGTTAGGTTTTAAGGAGCGTCTTAAAGGAGGAGAGAGAAGTAGAGGGGTGGTGAGGCTTAGGGAGGGAATTCCAGAGTTTAGGGCCTAGGCAGCTGAAGGCACAGCCACCAATGGTGGAGTGATTAAAATTGGTGGTGTGCAGGATACCAGAATTAGAGGAGCGCAGAGATTTTGGAGGGTTGTAGGGCTGGAGGAGGTTACAGAGATAGGGAGGGACGAGGCTATGGAGCGATTTGAAAACAAGGATGAGAATTTTAAAATTGAGGCATTGCCGGACTGGGAGCCACTGTAGGTCATGGAGCACAGGGGTGATGGGTGAACGGGATTTAGATACGGGCAGCAGAGCTTTGGATGAGTTCAAGTTTATGGAGGGTGAAAGATGGGAGGCCAGCCAGGAGAACATTGTAATAGGCAAGTCTAGAGCTAAGAAAGGCATGAAAGAGGTGCCCATTGACGTAAGATAACTACTAGGCACTTGGTCTAAGTGTTAAACAAAGCTTTAATCAACTGTTTTACAACATGGAGGTCCAGTTGTGTCCTTCACTAGTTCCTGTTAAGAACGTCCTGCGCAAGCTGGGCCTGTGCCCGAGTATTTATACTCTCCCTGGACAGCACCACCCACAGGCCACTCAGTATTATTTCATAAATCTTTCTTTCATGAATGTCTGATTCATGTTACCCATCACATCAAGTGGGCATATCCTGGGTAGTTGCCGGCCTACTCCAGGAATTCTGCTTTAATATTGCCTCAGAAGCTCTGCAGACTAAGGTAATTGACCCTGGAGGTGGTTGATTACTTTTGCTGTGCCTGCAAATGACTCCTTTTGGAGCAGGCAATTTTTACTGCTGCAGCATTTTCAGGTCAGGAAAGGCCACGGTGGTGCCACACTTGCACTGGTAGAACAGGACCCCTAAATTTAAAGCCCGTAGATGTGACCTGTCACCTCTGGCATAATGTACTAGAGGCAGTGAATTTGGAAAGATCAGTATTAACGGATGGAAAATCAGGCAGCCTCTATTCCACATGTGCAATCCTCCCTGCCTGATTTTCATTTGGGCTGCACCTCATTGCAAGTACAATGAGAGAAAATTGTGCACTTATATCTGATGCTAATATATGAAGCAAATTCAGTCTACTTCCAAACATGTTTCAGCAGGGAAAACAAAACTAACGATTGACTACTGGGCCTGCTGCTTTCAAGATGCTGTGGATGTTAAGTTTCAGTTCGGTTTATCATTCTCAATCTCTAAGGATGATAAAGCAAACAGAACCATAACAGCCTTAGCAGTTTGATAAACAATACAACGATGGGAGCTGTGTCTCATCTTTGGGTCTTTCCTGCAGTTCCATTAGCCTATCCTAACACATGAAGCAATCAGAAATTATATATTATTCTCTCCACCACACCAGTGTGAATTCACATAGGTGCAAAGAGGGTTGCCCTTCAAGTTGGCACTGCAAAGCACCCTCCCCAGAGGACAGCAGTGGCACTAGATGACTCATATAGTTCATAAATAAGGACAAAAAAGTAATGGTGGCAGACGAGGAGCAAGGACCTCACATATGGTAAGTGCAGGACACTTGGGAAGAACAGTTGTAAATGCAGGGTTCTCAAAATTCCTGCAATCCCCAAATTATGGATCAAGGGACCCTGTTTGGACAAGTTATTAAAAAACAGGGGACACAAAATGGCTTCTGTAACCTCGTGACCAAAACCGACAGGATTTTTAAAACAGGGCCCTGCAGACAGGCAGGCCCGGAGACAAAACTTACAATGCAGGAATCTGTGAAAAGGACTCTCTGGAGCCAGACAGCCAAAGTAAACACAGAATACGCATTCATTCGACTTGAAATAGATCAAGCCAGAATGGGCCTAGAATCGAGGCCATTAGGTTTCTGCATATTTAATCGGTAACAGCTCACAGTAGCCATCAAGTCAGGATGGGGACAATTAAGCTTCATCCATGACAAACAACCAGGACATTGGGGCCATTAGACCCGGAGATAACCACTCCACAAGTCGTTAAAATAAATGGCTGTAATCATTTAAACAAGCCCGCCAAAAGTTAGACAATGGACTGACCTGATTTGGTGCGCAGATAAGGAGTTGAAGAATGGGTATAATTGTAGGCCCATCAGTGGCAATCGCTCTTTTGACACTTGACTCTTATCTCTTGCCTGTGGCCTTGGTCTGCTGTCTCTCGTACTCGCACCCTGGCCTCGTGGCGGGCCCTCTTCTCGCTCCCCGCGCCGCTCAACAACCAAGGACGCCCATTACACCGGGGCCAAATGCGGGAGGAGAACGAGACCCGAGTTCAAAACCACACAGGACACACAGGCCACAAACGGGCAGACGAGACGAGATGAAGAAGAAGGTAAACCAGTAAAGACAGAGAAGGGCAGCAGAAAGACGCATTTGGGGACAAACGCCCAGTTATAAGCTGGTGTTTGGTGAATAAGTTGACATTATAGTGTAACCCCAATTTAAGAATATGCTGGCGTTCGAAGGATGGATAGCAAAATCGAGACATACAGCCTAGTTATAAGCTGGTGTTTGTCACATGGGCAGTAGTAGCCCGGTTAAAGAATAAACTGGTGTTCGAAGCATGGATAGCAAAATCATTTAGACAGTAAAGACCCCCGACCGTAACATTACCGCCGACGACCGCCCAAGGGAGAAGAAGAAGAAAACCCATCGCGACCCGATGACGACGGTAGCTGAGGAAAAGGAGAGTGCTTCGCATCAACAACTTCAGCGCCGCATCCTGAGAGCACATGGTGACGGGATACCCCAAAGGACAGCAAGAACGGACCCCAAAACTCACAACCGTAAAAGCATCAGGTTTTGGATTGGTGAGCATGAATTCCTGGCCCCTCATAGCTTAATCCAGCTAGGTATAGGGGATTGGATAAGGATAAGGGGATTGTTAATGTAGTTGTTTTCCCTCGATGTGCCGTGTGTTCCCCATTCCCATAAGTGTAATTGTTTATGCCTGTATTTCATACCAGTAATTTTCATAAGATTGTTGTATTCTGCTTTTAATAAAATGTTGTTTTTTTTACATCAAACCACTTGTCTACTCGGTTTTCTGTATCGCCGTCTGTACCTAAGTCCAGTGTCTAGAACCCAGGGGTGTGGGCACGATTCGAACCACTCAAAGGACAGTCAGAGGTGAAGCTGAGTGGGCGCACGCCACCCCCTACACAGTTAACTTGGACCTATTGTTCCAAAAGCTTTCCACCACCAGAGGTTTCCTCGCCTCATGTGTGTTGTAGAATAATTGATTGAGATTAATTTCCATGATTAGTCAACAACTCCATTATTTTGCGACGAGCTGGAAGGTAGAAGGTGAACTAGATGGACCTTGGTCGTTCTTCATCCAACAATTCCTATGTTCATAACCTGATGCCCAGATGACCGCATTGCTTCTGTCAGTGACCATCTGTGCTTTGGGAAATGACAAATGCATCAGCCACCGGTTGAAAATCCAATTGCTCCCAACATTAGCCAGGAAGGAGGTGGAGATAGAAAAGTTGAGGGAACAGAAGGAAGCCATTCAGCCTCGAGCTATCTATTCATTCAATCCCAGTTCTCTGCCTATTCCCTCTAAATATTCTTTTCAAAATGTATTCAATTCCCTGTTAGATGATGTTATAGTCTCTGACTCAATAGCCACTTATGGTAAAACATTCCACATTCTAATAAGCTTCTGGATGAAAACATTCTTCTAATATCTCCACTATTACCTTATTGCTATCACAAATAGACAAATTAGGAGAAATGTGCATTAGCAGTGGGCGGAATGGCCTCCTCTTTTATTGTCATTTCTATGATTCTATGATGGCTCTGTTGTTGAAAGTTGAATAAAATGAACTTTCAGTGGCATTGCTGCATCATCACTTGGAAGTAAACATCTTTAGAGATCTTTAAAGATCTTTCATGTCTATATCTGCCCAGACACATTGCTTGTATGATCTTCAGCAAGAAAACAATTTTGAATTCTTGCTTTATAGAATTGTTGAAGATTAGGCAGAAGCCCCACCACTCCCATTCCAGCCTCTTGGGAATCACAAAATACCTCGTTCTCTTGCTTGTAGCAAATTGTGTAAATGTTACTAGTTTGCTAATCTCTTTCAGATAGTGCAATTCAGAAACCCGAGGGAGGGCTGGCATTTATTTAATTCACTGTTGGGATGTGAGCATCACTGGCAAGGCCAGCATTTATTGTCCATCCCCAGTCTGAGTGTCTTGCTAGAGTACTTTACAGTTAATTGTCATCTACTTTGACAAAGCCTCTTTAATTGTCAAATTGCTCTTGAGGCAAGGCCAGCATTTATTGTGCATCCCTAGATGCCCTGAAATGGTGGTGGTGAGCCTTTTTCTTGAATCACTGCAGTCTGTGTGGTGAAGGTCTTGTTATTCCTTATAACAGTTTGATACAATTGAATGTTTTGCTAGGCCACTTCTGAAGGCAGTTAAGACACAACTATGCTGGTGTGGAACTGGAGTCACATATAGGCCAGACCGGGTAAGGACGGCAGGTTTCCTTCCCCAAAGGACATTAGTGAATCTTGGGGTTTTATGAAAATCTGATAGCTTCATGGTCACTTTTTACTGATAGAAGCTTTATATTTCCAGATATTTTTTTAACTGAACTTAATTCCCAAACTGTCATAATGGGAACTGAACTCATATTCTCTGGATTACTAGTCTAGTAACATAACCACTACACTAGCATACTCCATTTCATTATTCACATTGTGATGCAGAAGAAGGCATATAATATATAGATCAGAGGTGTCAAACATATGGCCCTGTATGCTTAATACAGTTTAATCTGGCCTGCCGTGACCTGCTTCTCACAGCCTGGGAGAACAGTGCCTTCTAAACTGCACGTTGCAGCTGCGCACTCCCCCCTGACCCCCTGCCACCACCCCACTACATGTCATTAGCATGCTCTGCCCCACTGGAAACAGGACCGGCTGGTAAAGGGGAGGGAGAGTCGGAGCATGGAAAGGTGCGGGGTTAGGCTGGGAGAGGGTGACTACAGGGCAATAGATTAGGGCTTGGGGGGATCGGGAGACTGCGATTGGGACTTGGGAGGATCAGGAGACTGAGATTCAGAATTGGGGGATCAGGAGACTGAGATTCAGAATTGGGGGGATCAGGAGACTGAGATTCAGAATTGGGGGGATCAGGAGACAGATTTGAAGGGGTCGGGAGACAAATTGTGGCTCAGGGGAGTCGGGGGACTGAAATTAGGACTTGGATTGGACGGCAGTTGGGAAATTGGACTGGGGCAGTTCAGAGATTGGGGAGAGTGGCAGTGGAGAGAAGGAGAGAGTGAGATGAATGGGAAGTGGAATTGGGAGGAGCTACCCTGCTCTTCCATGCTTCACAGAAGAAGAAATTTAAAAAACTTTCCCTGACATTTCATTTGCGGCCTCCAGCCGTCCCTATAGCGACTGTTGTTTAGGCCGCTGTACAAAAAAGGAAAAGAAAGAAAGACTTGCATTTATATAGCACCTTTCATGACCACCGGACATCCCAAAGTGCTTTACAGCATACTTTTTGAAGTTTAGTCGGTATTGTAATGTAGGAAATGCGGCAGCTAATTTACACGCAGCAAGCTCCCACAAACAGCAATATGATATTGACCAGATAATCTGTTTTAGTGATGTTGATTGAGGAATAAATATTGACCAGGAAAAACTCTCCTGCTCTTCTTCGAAATAGCTCCAGGGGATCTTATACGTCCACCTGAGAGAGCAGCCGGAGCCTCGGTTTAACGTCTCATCTGAAAGATGTGACCTCCAATGCAATGTCCGTGTGTAATTGAGACACGGACTGAAGAAGTTGGTTATAACAGGTGTTTACTGAATGGAGACAAAACTGGAACTACTATACAAAGTTACTTTACAGGCTTATATACAGGGGTGGTCACTACTGGTACTGCAGGATACAGTGGCTGCAGAATATAGTTCCTTCTTCAAAGTACATACACTACAATTCCTCCCCTTTTAGATAAACAGTACATAACATTCGATTAATACTTAAATAACATATTTACAATTACAGTTGCTATATACATTAGCTGAAGTTAATCAATTATAAATTCAGTCTTTGAGGAGGCTTCCTGATTCTGTCCGGATATCGCCTCTTTGGGGTATCAGGTTCTTCTGGCAAAGTTGATTCGGGATCAACGTCGTTGTTTGGTTCGTCTGCTTCCAATATCACCGATTCTGAGGAAGATGCAATTGGTACTTCGGTTTCATCACCAGGTGTATAGGATCGTGGTGTAGATTTGACGTTTTCCAGTGACTCTAGAATCTGGTCAGCATGGCATCTTACAATGCTCTCTCCAACGTCCACGGTATACATTAGAGGTCCTTGCTGTGTGCAGATCGTTCCTGGCTGCCATTTCTCTGTGCGGTAGTCCCGGGCCAAAACTGGTTGACCTATCTTGAAACTACTGGTTGGCCTTTCATTCATATTCTGAAACTGCCTTTTCTCCACATCTCTTCTGATGTTTGGCTTAACCAAATCCAAGCGGCATCTTAGTCTTCGATTGAAGAACATCATGGCTGGAGTTTGGTTGGTAACCGCATGTGTCGCATTCCGGTAGGCAAACAAGAAGTTATCCACCTTGTATTGTAGGGGTATGTCTTCATTACACATTGCCTTGATAGCCTTCTTGAATGTTTGAACGAACCTCTCAGCCAATCCATTGGTGGCTGGATGATATGGGGCAGATGTGTAATGCTTAACACCATTGTTCTTTAAGAACCTCCGGAACTCTTCAGACACAAACTGTGGCCCATTGTCGGAGCAAATCTGTTCAGGCAGCCCATTTCTGGCGAATATGGTTCGTAAGACTGTGATAGTTTTTTCTGTGGTGGTTGAGGACATTTTTATTACCTCTGGCCACTTTGAATGTGCATCCACCGCAATTAAAAACATCGAGTCCATAAAGGGACCAGCAAAATCAATGTGTACCCTTTGCCATGGAGATGAGGGCCACTCCCATGAATGTAGAGGGGCTTGTGGTGGGGCGTTTTGGACCTTCTGGCATCCTGTACAGCTCTTGGTCATCTCTTCGATTTCTCTATCGATTCCCGGCCACCACACAAACGCTCTGGCTAAATTCTTCATTTTTACCCCTCCCAGATGACCCTCATGAAGTTCATTGAGCACTCTATCCTTCAATTTGGGTGGAATTACTACTCTGGATCCACACACCAAGGTTCCTCGGCACACTGACAGCTGTTCTCTTCTCGGCGAGAATGCTGGCAACAGTGGTTCGCCATGTGCTGGCCATCCCTTCACCGTTAAATCATAGGCCCTGGAGAGTGTCGGGTCATTTTGTGTTTCCTTTTCTATGTTTGCATTCGTCACAGGTAGACATTCGACTATGGTCGAGTGGAATATCTCCACAGGATCCACTGCAGGTGCTTCTTCCACCGTCGGCAACGGTAGGCGCGACAATCCATCAGCATTCCCATGCTGTTTAGTTCCTTTGTACTCGATGTCATATTGGTGTGCCCCTAGGAAAAGGGACCACCTCTGTAGCCATTGTGCTGTCATTATCGGGACGCCCTTCTTAGGGTTGAAAATGGAGACAAGAGGTTGATGATCAGTTGGTAGAGTAAATTTCTGTCCGTGCAGGTAGTGATTGAACTTCTTCACCCCCCACACCAGGCTGAGGGCCTCTCTGTCAATCTGGGCGTAGTTACGCTCGGCTGCAGTTAACGAGCGTGATGCAAAAGCTATCGGCCTCTCGGAACCATCAAGGGATTTATGTGACAGTACTGCTCCAATTTTGTCAGGGAACTTATGTAACCCCTCTTCATCAATCACGTGGCCACAATACGATATTTGTTTCTTAAAAAACTCGCACTTGTGGCGATTGGCTTGTAGCCCATATTCTCTTAGTCTAGTGAGCACCTGCTCTAGGTTGGCAAGGTGTTCACTGTCATTTTCACCTGTCACTAGGATGTCGTCCAAGTAACACTGAGTCCCCGGAACCCCTTGCAGGACTTGTTCCATCGCTCTTTGCCACATAGCTGGAGCTGATGCTACTCCGAATACCAGTCGATTATACTGGTAAAGACCTTTGTGAGTGTTTATCGTGAGATATTTCCTAGAGGATTCTTCAACCTCCATCTGCAAATATGCTTGCGCTAGGTCAATTTTTGTAAAACGTTTCCCTCCAGATAGTGAGGCGAAAATATCTTCTATCCTTGGAAGAGGATACTGTACTGTGTGAAGGACTGGGTTCACAGTCACCTTGAAGTCCCCACAGATGCGAACCTTCCTTGGCCCCTCAGACTTATTGTTTAACGTTTTCTTCATGACAGGAACGATGGGTGTCACCCACTCGCTCCAGTCTACCTTAGATAACACGCCTGCATTCTCCAGATTCTCCAGCTCTGCCTCGACGGCTGGGCGAATTGCATACGGTACCGGTCTTGCTTTGAAAAACTTGGGAATTGCATTCTCTTCTATTTTTATCGAGGCGGTTATGCCTTTAAGAGTTCCCAGTCCTTGTTGAAATACCTCTTTGGCGTTAGCTAAGATTTTTGACAATCGTCCAGGTGTGACGTCGTCATCCTTTTTACCAGCCACAGTCAGTGCCTGAATGGAGTGCCAGTCTAAACTTATCTTTCTGATCCATTCACATCCCAATGACGGTGGTCCACCATCTTGCAGTATGTACAGATACAATTTCTGTATTTCCTTGCCGTTGTATTCGACAGGCACCCTTATTTTCCCTCTGGGGTATACTTTCTGCCCCTTATATGTCTTCAAGACAATGGATGTGTCTTTCAAGGGTATGTGTGAGAATAGCCACTCGTAGTCTCGTCGATTCATGACGGTCAGGGCTGATCCTGTATCCAATTCCATTTTGACTTGGGACCCTGCTATCATGAGTGTGACCCAAATGGTTCGGTGATCCTCTTTTCTGATTATGTTGTGTAGTTTGAGACAGCTTAGTCTCTTGTTCCCGGATTCACTATCGCTCTTCTGGTCTTCGGAACTACTGTCCGTCATCTTTTGTACTTTCCTGTACTTTTCCTTAGTAGTCTTTTTGTTGTCATTAGTCTTCTTCCCGGACCTGCAAACTCGTGCAATGTGTCCCATCTTTCCGCATTGCCTGCATGTTTTGTCCTTGAACCAGCAGTCCTTCTGGTCATGGGTTGTTCTGCCACAGCGATAACATTTTTCAAATCCCCGTGTCATTTCATGGGTGCCGTATTCCTGTGGCTTTTGCTGTATTTCCGCAGCTCCCCTTGCTGCTGCTTCGTATGATACTGCCACGCTGAAAGCCTTATCTAGCATCAGCTCTTTCTCTGAGAGTAACCTCTTCTGGGTTCCTTCACTCAGGAGTCCACAGACAAATTTGTCCCGTAGGGTATCTGCCAGTCCTGCTCCAAACTGGCAGTGCTTTGATAGCTTGCGTAGTTCTGTAAGGTAATCAGCATTGCTCTCATCTTTATGCTGATTTCTCTTGTGGAATTTAAATCTTTCTGCTATCAGCAGCGGTGTAGGATTTAGGTGTTCCTGTAGGATATCAACAATTTCGTTAAAACTCTTCTCCATCGGTTTGACTGGAGTGATCAGGTTCTGCAATAGGCCGTACGTTCTTGCGCCCATTAAGTTTAGTAGTACCGATGCCTTTTTCTCATTGGCTACTTCATTTGCCTTGCAATATACTTTGACTCTTTCCACATACATGGCCCAGTCTTCTATTTCATTATCGAAGGCAGTAATATTGTCAGTCTTCGGCATCTTGGAGATCTAAGATGGCGCCTCCCGTGCTTTCTGTCTTTTCCGCTGCTGCCAACGCTGTTGCTGGCGTGTTTATGCCTTGATGGTGACGCCCTATGGTCTTCACGCGCTTCTAATTTCTTTTTCTTTTATTTTAATTACTGTTCCCGTCATCAGAGCAGACCCTATGGGACACTTTTCTCCCTCTTCTCGGGTCTGTACGCTGCCCGGCTTCGTAGCACCGACCGCGCCCTGTGTGCTCCACCCTCTCTCTCTCTCTCCTCTTCCCGACAACGCTGCTCGGCCCCGTCGAAAAGCCACCCGATCGAGCTCTAGCCCGCCGCAGCCCAGGAAGGATCAGTGTACTACCTGCCGCCAGCCCGATTAGCTGGAACACCATAGACTGGATAAGGAAGCCCAGCTCTTGACAGCCTCTCCTGCAAATCTTCGAATTCGATGAATCAGAGGGCGGTTGCCCACGGTCGACGCCCGTTTCTTCTGTTTGTTTTTTTTTCTCTTTTTGGATTTCTTCCTTCTGGCTTCAACCTCTAATAACTTCGCTTCAGGGATGGATCCCCGTGAGGTGGTGCAGAACTGTAGGTAAGTTCGGATCTGTTCGTCGCCAATGTAATCTCCGTGTGTAATTGAGACATGGACTGCAGTAGTTGGTTATAACAGGTGTTTACTGAATGGAGACAAAACTGGAACTACTATACAAAGTTACTACACAGGCTTATATTAAGGGGTGGTCACTACTGGTACTGCAGTATACAGGGGCTGCAGAATATAGTTCCTTCTTCAAAGTACATGCACTACATCCAAGAGTGCAGCACTGCCTCAGTACTGCACTGGAGTGTCAGCCTAAATTTTTGTGCTCAAGTGTCTGGAGTGGAACTTGAACCCACAACTTTCTGACTCAGAGGCATGGTTGCTACCAACTGAGCCACTGGCTGACACTAGTCAGAGCTTGCTCCAACTCACTTTTTGTGTATTTTGCAGAAGTATCCTGAAACAGGCCCAGAACACTTCTTTGCATATTTAAGTTGATCCAACGCTGATTTCAGGTGGCTGCCAGGGACACCTCAAAAAAGTGAGGACCAATATGGCAGAAGCCATGCCGCCGGCACAGATTAGGAGTAAGACTTTACACCAAGGAATTAATATACCTTGCACCTGCTTTATGTCCAAAAATCAGGCAAAACACATACCAATTTCTACCCGAGTGTGTCCAAATAACTTCTGCTGAGTGTGGCCCATGCCAAGCACCAGGATGTTGGATCAGGCCCACCATGTAAATTGAATTTGACACCCTTGATATAGATTGTGCTTGTTGATCACCAAGGATGGACTATTGCCATCTTTGCAATGCATAAACCTTTATCAAATTTAACAAAGCCATTTGTTGACTTCTATGAAATAACTTGCATCTTCAGGACAAGTCAAATTGCTTCACAGCCAAAAGGGTCCTTTTTTTGAAAGCATAGTTATTGTTACAAAGGCAAACATAGCAGCCAATTTGCACACAGCAAAGCACCATAAACAGCAAGTGTTGCCCATCGTGCGACAAACATGCCAGCTGATTGTGCCGGGTTCAGCAAATAGCTGAATTGTTGACAGTTGCTCCTGCAGCATAAAAGTGGACGTACAACATGGCTGACTTTCAGATGACAGAACTTTGTGCTTTGAGGTTTTGGAATACATTTTGCAGGTCTATTGAGCTTGTGAGTATTTAAGCTGAGATCCATAAGCACTGTGACCTCCTTGGAATACCCTCTGGCCACATTGACTGAGCGCTTATAACATCTCTTCCTCAACTGAGATATATACCATTTATACCCTCTCATTCTGGTCCTGATGAACTTCCTCAATATGAGTGAGCAGCAGTGCCAAAGGAGGCTGAGACTTTCGCGAGAGGTAGTCGCTGACATCTGCACAATGATGCAACAAGACCTGGAGCCCAGAGGAATGGGTGGACACTCCTTATCAGTGGCTGTTAAAGTCACCACCATACTCAACTTCTTTGCTTCAGGGTCCTTCCAGGGATCATCAGCAGACATCAGCGGCATCTCCCAGTCAGCTGCACACACTTGCATCATGCAGGTTACCGACGCCCTCTTTGCAAAGTCGCACAATTACATCCACTTCTTCACGGATGAAGCAAGTGTAATGGCACATGTGGTTGGCTTTGCAAATATGGCAGGCTTCCCAAGGCTGCAGGGTGTCGTAGGCTGCACACATGTGGCCTTTAGGGCACCCCATCACAACCCAGCTGTATTTGTCAACTGCAAGGGCTTCCACTCCCTTAACGTCCAGCTGGTGTGTAACCACAGGAAGAACATTATGCATGTTTGCGCCAAGTACCCTGGCAGTTGCCATGACTCCTTCATCCTGTGGCAGTCTACTGTGCCTCAGCTATTTAATCCACCAACCCAACTTTCCGGATGGCTACTTGGAGACAGGGGCTATCCTCTGAAAAAGTGACTAATGCCACAGGTGCGGAGGCCATCAAACGAAGCTAAGGAGCGGTACAATGTGAGCCACATTTCCAACAGAAACGTCATAGAGCAAACCATTGGCTTGCTCAAAATGTGATTCAGATGCCTCGACAAATCTGGTGGAGCCCTACAGTATGCACCAGCCAGGGTCTCCAGAATCATTGAAGTCTGCTGTGCCCTGCACAACATCACACAGCAGCGTGGCTTAGCGCTGCCTGAGGAACAAGTGGCTCAGCGCACAGCCTCCTCAGAAGAGGAGGAGGGGGAGGAGGAGGAGGCGGAGGCGGCAGATGAGGGACGCCTTGCGGGGGAGGATGTGCCAAATCCACCAGCACATGAGCACATTGCTGGCCGTGAGGCAAGGGATGCACTCATCCATGCCAGATTCGCATAATTTTATGCAACAATCACCTATGGCTGGCACATTGAAATGAATGTCTGGCCAACCTTCTTAACACACCATACAGCATCTGTACAATAAACAGTGGTTTTCTATCACTTTTACCACCATCATTACAGATGAAAGGCACCGTGACACCTCACAGTGCAATTTCCATTTCTGAGCACACATCGGCCAACTCTTTTAATCTTTGCCATCACTTTTCTTTAACACATTTATAATCACTATGACAAACATTTGTATCAGATGATAACACCCACGTGACTACCCTTGTGACTATTTGTGTGTTAACTTTCTCTTACGCGTGCTTCTACGTGGTGCTTCCCCTGTGGATTCAGCAGATGTTGAGGGACCTTGCTCACTTCTATGCTACTCCTGCTTAGATGCTTTTGGAGGGCATCCTCTAGGTTTGGGAGCCTGGGAGGGCTCTGCAATAGTCTGCGCTTCCTGCGGCTGTGCAGGGGCTGAGATAGTCATCTCAGTTGGGTGAGGAATCTGGGGCTCTAACCCAGGACTCCGCAGTGGCATGATTGTGTGAGCATTTGGAGAGGAGCCCACACTTCCTTGTTGTCAACCACCAACATCCCTCTCATGGGTCGCCCGCACTTCACTGCGAGCAAGTAGCTGGAGAGCACCTTGCTGCACATCAGTGGAGCCATGAGGATCAGTCTCTGTACTGACAGTCCTCATAACGGGGACATCCATGTACCTCTGGTTCCTCTCTTCAATAGATGCCCATCTATCCTCCATAGCATAATCATCTATTTAGAAGAGTCACCATGCTCATTTGTGTCTGGCAATTTATGTCCTCCATGGAGGTTGCCATTCTTTCCATGGCAGCACCTACATTCACCATTGAGTGCACCATGGCATTGCTCATGTTTGACATGGACTCCTCCATTCTCTGCACACTCGCAATTACCGTGGATGCAAACACTGTCAGAGACTCCTGCACTTGCTCCTGAAGTTCCAGCCTCTTTCTGGATGGCCCCAGAGGCACAGCACCTACATGCAGCAGAGCAGAGCTAGGAGCATCCTGCAACCTCTGACGAGGACTCTCCACTGCTGCCATTGTCTCCACCATCTGCTGATGCTCACTTCTGAGCTGTGATACACCAGGTGACAACACTACTCTGTGTCGTGAAGGACCCACCAAGGTGTGCGTTTCTGCACTGAAACTGGGTGTGCTGAAACATAGAAATATAGAAATATAGAAACATAGAAGATAGGAGCAGTAGTAGGCCATTCGGCCCCTCGAGCCTGCTCCGCCATTCAATGAGATCATGGCTGATCATCCAAATTCAGTACCCTGTCCCTGCCTTCTCCCCATATCCCTTGATCTCTTTAGCCTTAAGAAATATATCCAACTCCTTCTTGAATATATTTAACAAACTGGCCTCCACCGCCCTCTGTGGCAGAGAATTCCACAGGTTCACCACTCTCTGGGTGAAGAAATTCCTCCTCATTTCAGTCCTAAATGGCTTACTCCTTATCCTTAGACTGTGACCCCTGGTTCTGGACTCCCCAGCCATCGGAAACAACCTTCCTGCATCTAGTCTGTCCAGGCCTGACAGAATTTTATAGGTTTCGATGAGATCCCCTCTCAATCTTCTATACTCCAGTAAGTATAAGCCCAATCGACACAATCTCTCCTCATACGTCATTCCTGCCATCCCAGGTATCAGCCTGGTGAATCTTCACTGCACTCCTTCCATGGCAAGAACGTCCTTCCTCAGATAAGACGACCAAAACTGCACACAATAATCAAGGTGCGGTCTCACCAAGGCCCTGTACAACTGCAGCAAGACATCCTTGTTCCTGTACTCAAAACCTCTTGCTACGAAGGCCAACATACCATTTGCCTTCTTAACCGTCTGCTGCACCTGCATGCTTACCTTCAGCGACTGGTGCACAAGAACACCCAGGTCTCTTTGCACATCCCCTTCTCCCAATCTATTGCCATTCAAATAATAATCTGCCTTCCTGTTTTTGCCACCAATGTGGATAACCTCACATTTATCCACATTATAGTGCATTTGCCATGTTTCTGCCCAATCACCCAACCTGTCCAAATCGTACTGGAGTTTCATTACATCCTCCTCACAGCATACCCTCCCACCAAGCTTTGTGTCGTCTGCAAATTTGGAGATATTACATCCAATTCCCTCGTCCAGATCATTAATATATATTGTGAACAGCTGGGGTCCAAGGACTGATCCTTGCGGTACCCCACTAGTCACTGCCTGCCACTCGGAAAATGACCCGTTTATTCCAACTCTTTGCTTTCTATCCGCCAACCAGTTCTCTATCCAAGTCAATACCTTGCCCCCAATCCCATGTGCCTTAATTTTGCATGCTAATCTCTTATGCGGGACCTTATCGAAAGCCTTCTGAACGTCCAAATACACCACATCCACTAGTTCTCCCTTATCTATTTTACCAGTTACATCCTCAAAAAATTCCAGTAGGTTAGTCAAGCATGATTTACCTTTTGTAAATCCATGTTGACCTTGCCTGATCCTGTCACTGCTTTCCAAGTGCTCTGCTATTACATCTTTTACAATGGACTCTAGCATTTTCCCCACTACCGATGTCAGGCTTACTGGTCTATAATTCCCCGTTTATTCTCTACCACCTTTTTTGAATGGTGGGGCAACATTAGCTACCCTCCAATCCATGGGTACTGTTCCAGAGTCTATCGAGTTCTGGAAGATGACCAACAATGCATCTACTATCTCCAGGGCCACTTCCTTAAGTGCCCTAGGATGTAGATTATCAGGCCCTGGGGATTTATCGGCCTTCAATCCCGTCAAATTCCACAACACCATTTCCCTAGAAATACTGATTTCTTTTAGTTCCTCCCTCTCATTACTCCCTATGTTCCGCGACATCTCTGGGAGTTTATTTGTGTCCTCCTTTGTGAAGACAGAACCAAAATATGTATTTAATTGGTCTGCCATTTCTTTGTTCCCCATTATAAATTCCCCTGATTCTGACTGTAAGGGACCTACGCTTCACTTCACCAATCTTATTCTCTTCACATATCTATAAAAGCTTTTACAGTCAGTTTTTATGTTCCCTGAAAGCTTACTTTCATAATCTATTTTCCCCCTCTTAATTAATCCCTTTGTCCTGCTTTGCTGAATCTTAAACTGCTCCCAATCCTCAGGTTTGCTGCTTTTTTGGGCCAATTTATACGTCCTCTCTTTGGATCTTATGTTATCCCTAATTTCCCTTGTTAGCCACGGTTGAGTCACCTTTTTTGATTTATTTTTATTCCAAACTGGGATAAACAATTTATGTAGTTCATCCATGCGATCTTTGAATGTTTGCCATTGCCGATCCACCATCAACCCTTTAAGTGACATTACCCAATCAATCCTACCCAACTCGCGTCTCATACCATCATAGTTCCCTTTATTTAAATTCAGGACCTTAGTCTCTGAGTCAACTACTTCACTCTCCATCTTAATTAAGAATTCTATCATAATGGGCCAGAAATTGGTGAACGGGGCTTGCCGCGCGTGCAAGCCCCGTATATGCACTTACCCCGCGCTACTGCCGATCAGCTCCAGGGACGCCTGGACTTGGTGTTTGAAAAAGAAGAATCCCGGGCAGCGTATGACGTCACGCCGCCCAGGAGTGCAGCCAGCGCGAAGCCAGGAGCGTGCAGTGCAAGTGAGACACGCCCCTTGAGGTCTCAGTTTCACTGGACACGCCCACAATGTTTCTGTCAAGCTGCTAAGCATTTTTACATGCAAAGCAGCAGTTTAAATAGGTTTTTGGAAGTTTTTTGAAGATTTTGGTAACTTTTATAAACTTTTAAAAATGTTTACATTATTTTGAGTAATCTGAAGTAGTTTTAAAGAGAATTAAAGCAATTTAAAGACTTTTAAAAGCCCTAAAATAATTTTTTTTATTCCATTTATTTATTTAGCAATGTCGTCGTCACACGTGTCCTCACACTGTTCCCTTTGGGGAACTGTATGAAGTGGTGGAAGGATTTATGGCCATGATTAACGCTCATTCCGTGACCGTAACCATCTTTGAACCAGCCATTAGGGCGGTTAGTCCTATGGCGGGAGGGTTTTACGGGCTCCCACAAGCTATACAAGGAGGGGGGGCCACCCACACCCATGGACGCAAATATCCCACTGGATGTCAACCCAGAATTTAGAGCCGGAGCTCCGACTCCACTTGCCGGGACTGTCTGGAGCGGGGTTCGAAACCCTACCCTGATCTGGCCCAGCGGCGGGGATCCTACCGCTATGACAAAGGCCCAATCCGATTAGCAACGTGAAATGGCAGCATAGGGCTCCAGTCACGGGGAGGGAAAAGGCGCAGGAAACGTATGGGTGTCACCTTTGTGCGGAGTGGGCCTTTTGCGTAGCAGTAAGCATCCCCGCCGCTGGGCCAGAAGGAGTAGGGTTTTGAACCCCACTCCAGACAGTCCCGGCAAGTGGAGTCGGAGCTCCAACTTTAAATTCTGGGTGGACATCCAGCGGGATACTTGCGTCCGTGGGTGTTGGTGGCCCCCCCCCCTCAGATGGGTTGTGGGAGCCCGTAAAACCCTCCCGCCATAGGACTAACCACACTAATGGCTGGTTCAAAGATGGTTACGGTCACGGAATGAGCGTTAATCACGGCCATAAATCCTTCCACCACTTCATACAGTTCCCCAAAGGGAACAGTGTGAGGATACGTACGATGATGACCTCTTGCGCAATGCACCTCCTTGGACCCTCAGTCGCAGATGCGAGGGGGCAAGTCGTGCAATTGTTAAATTTTTCATTTTATTGACATGTAAAATGTTGGCCCAGTAATTCCCTTCCAAATGCGCGAGTACGGTCGGGGTACTTACGCATCTGGCCGGATGAAATGCCGGTTTTCAGCATGCACAGTGCATGTGGGGAAAACCGGCATTTCCTGTCCTCTGAACGAAGGGGTTCAGAGGCAGAACGCGTGCGACTGCACAGGCAGCGCGTGCGCAGTATAATTCGCCGCTTTCATTAATGCTTTCAGTGAGGTCAAGTCATTACAACTTACACATGAAGAAAGCATGGGTACAGTTGCTCCAGAGGCTGCGGAGGAAGATATTTATTGTCGTGGAGCTTCTGAAAGTATGTATGTCTGTATATATTCCTTTGCGTGTTATGTATATATTCCTTTACTTATGTGTATGAATGTATTATTTAATTATGACTTTCAGAGAAAGTAACTTATTGGAAAATCATAATTAAAAACATACATTCATACACATTAGTAAAGGAATATAAAACATACATACATATACGTAAAGGAATATATGTGGACATACATACATAACTCATTCTCACATTCCATTCACACAGCCACAATTGCTCCTTCTACCTACCGTTCTGAAAACCCTTTAAAAAAAAAAATGTTAACTTTAAAACTTACTTAAAATTTCTTAAAATAACTTCCCTCCCTTTCCCAAACAAAAATATTGCATTTCAGAAGCTCCACGATAAAATATATCTTCCTCCGCAGCCAATGAACAACTTTACACTTGCTTTTTTCAAGTGTAACTTCTAAGGACTTACCCTCACTGAATCCATCATTGAAATCCACAAAGTTCACTGCGCAAGCGCTGCCTGTGCAGTCGCACGCGCTGTGAATAGACCTCGGGTCTGGAAATGCCGGCGTTCCCCGCATGCGCTGTTCCTGCTGAACGCCGGTATTTCCAACGGCCAAATGCGTGAGTACCCCGACCGTACTCACGCTTCTGGCCGCGAATTTCTGGCCCATTATGATCGCTCCGACCCAAGGGGCCTCGCACAACAAGATTGCTAATTAATCCTTTCTCATTGCATAATACCCAGTCTAAGATGGCCTGATCCCTAGTTGGTTCCTCGACATATTGGTCCAGGAAACCATCCCATATACACTCCAGGAATTCCTCCTCCACAGTATTGTTACTAATTTGGTTAGCCCAATCTCTATGTAGATTAAAGTCACCCATGATGACTGCTGTGCCCTTTTTGCACGCTTCTCTAATTTCCCTTTTAATGCCATCCCCAACCTCTGCATTACTGTTTGGGGGTCTATACACCACTCCCACTAACGTTTTCTGCCCTTTGGTATTTCTCAGTTCTACCCATACAAATTCCACATCATTAGAGCTAATATCTTTCCTTACAATTGTGTTAATCCCCTCTTTAACCAGAAAAGCTACCCCACCTCCTTTTCCTTTTTGCCTATCTTTCCTGAATATTGAATACCCCTGGATGTTGAGTTCCCAGCCTTGGTCCCCCTGGATCCATGTTTCCGTAATCCCAATCATATCATATTCATTTACCTCTATTTGCGTTGCTAATTCATCCACCTTGTTACGGATGCTCCTTGCATTAAGACACAAAGCCTTCAGGCTTGTTTTTTAACGCTCTTTGACCTTTTAGAATTATTCTTTACTGTGGCCATGTTTGTTTTAAACCCTTGATTTCTCTGATTGCCATCTTTGTTTTTCTCCTTCCTGTCTTTTGCTTCTATCCTTGTTTCCCTTTCCTTTGTCTCCCTGCTCAGGTTCCCAACCCCCTGCCATTTTAGTTTAAACCCTCCCCCACAGCACTAACAAACACACCCCCAAGGACATTGGTCCCGGTCCTGCCCAGGTGCAGACCGTCCAGTTTGTACTGGTCCCGCCTCCCCCAGAACTGGTTCCAATGTCCTAGGCACCATTCCTCTAGCCACGTATTCATTTGAAGTGTCCTTCTATTTCTACTCTGACTAGCATGTGGCACTGGTAGCAATCCTGAGATTACTACCTTTCAGGTCCTATTTTTTAATTTAACTCCTAACTCCCTATATTCAGCTTTTAGGACCTCATCCCATTCTTTACCTATATCGTTGGTACCTATATGCACCACGACAACTGGCTGTTCACCCTCCCTTTCCAAAATTTTCTTCAGCTTCTCCGAGACATCCTTGACCCTTACACCAGGGAGGCAACACACCATCCTGGAGTCTCGTTTGCTGCCGCAGAAATGCCTATCTATTCCCCTTACAATAGAATCCCCTATCACTATAGCTCTACCCTTCTTTTTCCTCCCGTCCTGTGCAGCAGGACCACCCCTGGTGCCAGGAGGTTGGCTGCTGCTGCCTTCCCCTGTTAAGCCAACCCCCCCAACAGTATCCAAAACGGCATAACTATTCGAGAGTGGGATGACCCCAGGGGATTCCTGCACTACCTGCCTGCGCCGAGTATTCTGCCTGATGGTCACCCATTCCCTTTTTGCCTGTGCAAACTTTACCTGCGGTGTGACACCTCCCTAAACGTGCTATCCATGACTTCTTCAGCCTCGCGAATGCTCCAATATCTATCCATCCGCTGCTCCAGTGCCGCAATGCGGTCTGTCAGTAGCTTCAGCTGGACACACTTCCCGCACACATGGTTGTCAGGGACACAGGAAGTGTCCCTGATTTCCCACATAGTGCAGGAAGAGCAAACTACGGGGCTGATCTGTCCTGACATGACTTACCCTTTATTTCCTTTAAATTAAGTTAAATTTTTGGTTACCAGCAGCCCCTGCGACACCTCAGAGCTTAGAAACTATAAACCACAGAATTTAAGTTTGGAAAAAAAGAGAAAGAGATAAATACTCACCAACCAATCAATTACCTGCTTTCTGGTGATGTCACACTTTGATTACTTTTTACCTCTCTCTCCCGTTGCTGAATTGGTAAGCCTCGCCTCGCTGCTGCCGCTGGTTCTATGCTCCGCCGGGCTCCTCAATCCACACCCAGGTCCGCTGCTGTGGTCGGGCCTCGCCTCGCTGCTGCCACTGGTTTTATGCTCCGCCGGGCTCCTCAATCCACACCCAGGTCCGCCGCTGTGGTCGGGCCTCGCCTCCTGCTGCTGGTTTTATGCTCCGCCGGGCTCCTCAATCCACACCCAGGTCCGCCGCAGTGGTTGGGCCTCGCCTCGCCTCGCTGCTGTCGCTGGTTTTATGCTCCGCCGGGCTCCTCGCCCACACTCAGGTCCGCCGCTGTGGTCGGGCCTCGCCTCGCTGCTGCTGCTGGTTTTATGGTCCGCCGGGCTCCTCAATCCACACCCAGGTCCGTCGCTGTGGTCGGGCCTCGCCTCGCTGCTGCTGCTGGTTTTATGGTCCGCCGGGCTCCTCAATCCACACCCAGGTCCGCCGCTGTGGTCGGGCCTCGCCTCGCTGCTGCCGCTGGTTTTATGCTCCGCCAGGCTCCTCAATCCACACCCAGGTCCGCCGCTGTGGTCGGGCCTCGCCTCGCTGCTGCTGCTGATTTTATGATCTGCCGGGCTCCTCAATCCACACCCAGGTCCGCTGCTGTTGTTGGGCCTCGCCTCGCTGATGCCGCTGGTTTTATGCTCCGCCGGGCTCCTCGTCCACACCCAGGTCCGCCGCTGTGGTCGGGCCTCGCCTCGCTGCTGCCGCTGGTTTTATGGTCCGCCGGGCTCCTCAATCCACACCCAGGTCCGCCGCTGTGGTCGGGCATCGCCTTGCTGCTGCCGCTGGTTTTATGCTCCGCCAGGCTCCTCAATCCACACCCAGGTCCGCCGCTGTGGTGGGGCCTCGCCTCGCTGCTGCAGCTGGTTTTATGCTCCACCGGGCTCCTCAAACCACACCCAGGTCCGCCGCTGTGGTCGGGCCTCGCCTCGCTGCTGCCGCTGGTTTTATGGTCCGCCGGGCTCCTCAATCCACACCCAGGTCCGCCGCTGTGGTCGGGCCTCGCCTCGCTGCTGCCGCTGGTTTTATGCTCCGCCGGGCTCCTCGTCCACACCCAGGTCCGCCGCTGTGATTGGGCCTCGCCTCGCTGCTGCAGCTGGTTTTATGCTCCACCGGGCTCCTCAATCCACACCCAGGTCCGCCGCTGTGGTCGGGCCTCGCCTCGCTGCTCCCGCTGGTTTTATGGTCCGCCGGGCTCCTCAATCCACGCGCAGGTCCGCCGCTGTGGTCGGGCCTCGCCTCGCTGCTGCCGCTGGTTTTATGCTCCGCTGGGCTCCTCGTCCAAACCCAGGTCCGCCGCTGTGGTCGGGCCTCGCCTCGCTGCTGCTGCTGGTTTTATGCTCCGCCGGGCTCCTGAATCCACACCCAGGTCCGCCGCTGTGGTCGGGCCTCGCCTCACTGCTGCCGCTGGTTTTATGGTCCGCCGGGCTCCTCAATCCACACCCAGGTCCGCCGCTGTGGTCGGGCCTCGCCTCGCTGCTGCTGCTGATTTTATGCTCCGCCGGGCTCCTCAATCCACACCCAGGTCCGCTGCTGTTGTTGGGCCTCGCCTCGCTGCTGCCGCTGGTTTTATGCTCCGCCGGGCTCCTCGTCCACACCCAGGTCCGCAGCTGTGGTCGGGCCTCGCCTCGCTGCTGCTGCTGATTTTATGCTCCGCCGGGCTCCTCAATCCACACACAGGTCCGCTGCTGTTGTTGGGCCTCGCCTCGCTGCTGCCGCTGGTTTTATGCTCCGCCGGGCTCCTCGTCCACACCCAGGTCCGCAGCTGTGGTCGGGCCTCGCCTCGCTGCTGCCGCTGGTTTTATGGTCCGCCGGGCTCCTCAATCCACACCCAGGTCCGCCGCTGTGGTCGGGCCCCGCCTCGCTGCTGCCGCTGGTTTTATGCTCCGCCAGGCTCCTCAATCCACACCCAGGTCCGCCGCTGTGGTCGGGCCTCGCCTCGCTGCTGCTGCTGATTTTATGCTCCGCCGGGCTGCTCAATCCACACCCAGGTCCGCTGCTGTGGTTGGGCCTTGCCTCGCTGCTGCCGCTGGTTTTATGCTCCGCCGGGCTCCTCGTCCACACCCAGGTCCGCCGCTGTGGTCGGGCCTCGCCTCGCTGCTGCAGCTGGTTTTATGCTCCACCGGGCTCCTCAATCCACACCCAGGTCCGCCGCTGTGGTCGGGCCTCGACTCGCTGCTGCCGTTGGTTTTATGGTCCGCCGGGCTCCTCAATCCACACCCAGGTCCGCCGCTGTGGTCAGGCCTCGCCTCGCTGCTGCTGCTGGTTTTATGCTCCGCCGGGCTCCTCGTCCACACCCAGGTCCGCCGCTGTGGTCGGGCCTCGCCTCGCTGCTGCTGCTGGTTTTATGCTCCACCGGGCTCCTCAATCCACACCCAGGTCCGCCGCTGTGGTCGGGCCTCGCCTCGCTGCTGCCGCTGGTTTTATGGTCCGCCGGGCTCCTCAATCCACACCCAGGTCCGCCGCTGTGGTCGGGCCTCGCCTCGCTGCTGCCGCTGGTTTTATGCTCCGCTGGGCTCCTCAATCCACACCCAGGTCCGCCGCTGTGGTTGGGCCTCGCCTCGCTGCTGCCGCTGGTTTAATGCTCCGCCGGGCTCCTCAATCCACACCCAGGTCCGCCGCTGTGGTCGGGCCTCGCCTCGCTGCTGCCGCTGGTTTTATACTCTGCCG
This sequence comes from Somniosus microcephalus, assembly GCF_052327205.1. Taxonomy (NCBI): domain Eukaryota; kingdom Metazoa; phylum Chordata; class Chondrichthyes; order Squaliformes; family Somniosidae; genus Somniosus; species Somniosus microcephalus. The sequence goes on along the minus strand of NC_140996.1, from coordinate 82,411,311 downwards.
CGCTCCTCAATCCACACCCAGGTCCGCTGCTGTGGTCGGGCCTCGCCTCGCTGCTGCCACTGGTTTTATGCTCCGCCGGGCTCCTCAATCCACACCCAGGTCCGCCGCTGTGGTCGGGCCTCGCCTCCTGCTGCTGGTTTTATGCTCCGCCGGGCTCCTCAATCCACACCCAGGTCCGCCGCAGTGGTTGGGCCTCGCCTCGCCTCGCTGCTGTCGCTGGTTTTATGCTCCGCCGGGCTCCTCGCCCACACTCAGGTCCGCCGCTGTGGTCGGGCCTCGCCTCGCTGCTGCTGCTGGTTTTATGGTCCGCCGGGCTCCTCAATCCACACCCAGGTCCGTCGCTGTGGTCGGGCCTCGCCTCGCTGCTGCTGCTGGTTTTATGGTCCGCCGGGCTCCTCAATCCACACCCAGGTCCGCCGCTGTGGTCGGGCCTCGCCTCGCTGCTGCCGCTGGTTTTATGCTCCGCCAGGCTCCTCAATCCACACCCAGGTCCGCCGCTGTGGTCGGGCCTCGCCTCGCTGCTGCTGCTGATTTTATGATCTGCCGGGCTCCTCAATCCACACCCAGGTCCGCTGCTGTTGTTGGGCCTCGCCTCGCTGATGCCGCTGGTTTTATGCTCCGCCGGGCTCCTCGTCCACACCCAGGTCCGCCGCTGTGGTCGGGCCTCGCCTCGCTGCTGCCGCTGGTTTTATGGTCCGCCGGGCTCCTCAATCCACACCCAGGTCCGCCGCTGTGGTCGGGCATCGCCTTGCTGCTGCCGCTGGTTTTATGCTCCGCCAGGCTCCTCAATCCACACCCAGGTCCGCCGCTGTGGTGGGGCCTCGCCTCGCTGCTGCAGCTGGTTTTATGCTCCACCGGGCTCCTCAAACCACACCCAGGTCCGCCGCTGTGGTCGGGCCTCGCCTCGCTGCTGCCGCTGGTTTTATGGTCCGCCGGGCTCCTCAATCCACACCCAGGTCCGCCGCTGTGGTCGGGCCTCGCCTCGCTGCTGCCGCTGGTTTTATGCTCCGCCGGGCTCCTCGTCCACACCCAGGTCCGCCGCTGTGATTGGGCCTCGCCTCGCTGCTGCAGCTGGTTTTATGCTCCACCGGGCTCCTCAATCCACACCCAGGTCCGCCGCTGTGGTCGGGCCTCGCCTCGCTGCTCCCGCTGGTTTTATGGTCCGCCGGGCTCCTCAATCCACGCGCAGGTCCGCCGCTGTGGTCGGGCCTCGCCTCGCTGCTGCCGCTGGTTTTATGCTCCGCTGGGCTCCTCGTCCAAACCCAGGTCCGCCGCTGTGGTCGGGCCTCGCCTCGCTGCTGCTGCTGGTTTTATGCTCCGCCGGGCTCCTGAATCCACACCCAGGTCCGCCGCTGTGGTCGGGCCTCGCCTCACTGCTGCCGCTGGTTTTATGGTCCGCCGGGCTCCTCAATCCACACCCAGGTCCGCCGCTGTGGTCGGGCCTCGCCTCGCTGCTGCTGCTGATTTTATGCTCCGCCGGGCTCCTCAATCCACACCCAGGTCCGCTGCTGTTGTTGGGCCTCGCCTCGCTGCTGCCGCTGGTTTTATGCTCCGCCGGGCTCCTCGTCCACACCCAGGTCCGCAGCTGTGGTCGGGCCTCGCCTCGCTGCTGCTGCTGATTTTATGCTCCGCCGGGCTCCTCAATCCACACACAGGTCCGCTGCTGTTGTTGGGCCTCGCCTCGCTGCTGCCGCTGGTTTTATGCTCCGCCGGGCTCCTCGTCCACACCCAGGTCCGCAGCTGTGGTCGGGCCTCGCCTCGCTGCTGCCGCTGGTTTTATGGTCCGCCGGGCTCCTCAATCCACACCCAGGTCCGCCGCTGTGGTCGGGCCCCGCCTCGCTGCTGCCGCTGGTTTTATGCTCCGCCAGGCTCCTCAATCCACACCCAGGTCCGCCGCTGTGGTCGGGCCTCGCCTCGCTGCTGCTGCTGATTTTATGCTCCGCCGGGCTGCTCAATCCACACCCAGGTCCGCTGCTGTGGTTGGGCCTTGCCTCGCTGCTGCCGCTGGTTTTATGCTCCGCCGGGCTCCTCGTCCACACCCAGGTCCGCCGCTGTGGTCGGGCCTCGCCTCGCTGCTGCAGCTGGTTTTATGCTCCACCGGGCTCCTCAATCCACACCCAGGTCCGCCGCTGTGGTCGGGCCTCGACTCGCTGCTGCCGTTGGTTTTATGGTCCGCCGGGCTCCTCAATCCACACCCAGGTCCGCCGCTGTGGTCAGGCCTCGCCTCGCTGCTGCTGCTGGTTTTATGCTCCGCCGGGCTCCTCGTCCACACCCAGGTCCGCCGCTGTGGTCGGGCCTCGCCTCGCTGCTGCTGCTGGTTTTATGCTCCACCGGGCTCCTCAATCCACACCCAGGTCCGCCGCTGTGGTCGGGCCTCGCCTCGCTGCTGCCGCTGGTTTTATGGTCCGCCGGGCTCCTCAATCCACACCCAGGTCCGCCGCTGTGGTCGGGCCTCGCCTCGCTGCTGCCGCTGGTTTTATGCTCCGCTGGGCTCCTCAATCCACACCCAGGTCCGCCGCTGTGGTTGGGCCTCGCCTCGCTGCTGCCGCTGGTTTAATGCTCCGCCGGGCTCCTCAATCCACACCCAGGTCCGCCGCTGTGGTCGGGCCTCGCCTCGCTGCTGCCGCTGGTTTTATACTCTGCCGCGCTCCTCAATCCACACCCAGGTCCGCCGCTGTGGTCGGGCCTCGCCTCGCTGCTACCGCTGGTTTTATGCTCCGCCGTGCTCCTCGTCCAAACCCAGGTCCGCCGCTGTGGTCGGGCCTCGCCTCGTTGCTGCCGCTGTTTTTATGCTCCGCCAGGCTCCTCAATCCACACCCAGGTCCGCCGCTGTGGTCGGGCCTCGCCTCGCTGCTGCTGCTGATTTTATGCTCCGCCGGGCTCCTCAATCCACACCCAGGTCCGCTGCTGTTGTTGGGCCTCGCCTCGCTGATGCCGCTGGTTTTATGCTCCGCCGAGCTCCTCGTCCACACCCAGGTCCGCCGCTGTGGTCGGGCCTCGCCTCGCTGCTGCTGCTGGTTTTATGCTCCGCCGGGCTCCTCAATCCGCACCCAGGTCCGCCGCTGTGGTCGGGCCTCGCCTCGCTGCTGCCGCTGGTTTTATGGTCCGCCGGGCTCCTCAATCCACACCCAGGTCCGCCGCTGTGGTCGGGCATCGCCTTGCTGCTGCCGCTGGTTTTATGCTCCGCCAGGCTCCTCAATCCACACCCAGTTCCGCCGCTGTGGTGGGGCCTCGCCTCGTTGCTGCAGCTGGTTTTATGCTCCACCGGGCTCCTCAAACCACACCCAGGTCCGCCGCTGTGGTCGGGCCTCGCCTCGCTGCTGCCGCTGGTTTTATGCTCCGCCGGGCTCCTCGTCCACACCCAGGTCCGCCGCTGTGGTTGGGCGTCGCCTCGCTGCTGCAGCTGGTTTTATGCTCCACCGAGCTCCTCAATCCACACCCAGGTCCGCCGCTGTGGTCGGGCCTCGCCTCGCTGCTCCCGCTGGTTTTATGGTCCGCCGGGCTCCTCAATCCACGCGCAGGTCCGCCGCTGTGGTCGGGCCTCGCCTCGCTGCTGCCGCTGGTTTTATGCTCCGCTGGGCTCCTCAATCCACACCCAGGTCCGCCGCTGTGGTCGGGTCTCGCCTCGCTGCTGCCGCTAGTTTTATACTCCGCCGCGCTCCTCAATCCACACCCAGGTCCGCCGCAGTGGTCGGGCCTCGCCTCGCTGCTGCTGCTGATTTTATGCTCCGCCGGTCTCCTCAATCCACACCCAGGTCCGCTGCTGTTGTTGGGCCTCGCCTCGCTGCTGCCGCTGGTTATATGCTCCGCCGGGCTCCTCGTCCACACCCAGGTCCGCCGCTGTGGTCGGGCCTCGCCTCGCTGCTGCTGCTGGTTTTATGCTCCGCCGGGCTCCTCAATCCGCACCCAGGTCCGCCGCTGTGGTTGGGCCTCGCCTCGCTGCTGCCGCTGGTTTTATGGTCCGCCGGGCTCCTCAATCCACACCCAGGTCCGCCGCAGTGGTCGGGCATCGCCTCGCTGCTGCCGCTGGTTTTATGGTCCGCCAGGCTCCTCAATCCACACCCAGGTCCGCCGCTGTGGTGGGGCCACGCCTCGCTGCTGCAGCTGGTTTTATGCTCCACCGGGCTCCTCAAACCACACCCAGGTCCGCCACTGTGGTCGGGCCTCGCCTCGCTGCTGCCGCTGGTTTTATGGTCCGCCGGGCTCCTCAATCCACACCCAGGTCCGCCGCTGTGGTCGGGCCTCGCCTCGCTGCTGCCGCTGGTTTTATGCTCCGCCGGGCTCCTCGTCCACACCCAGGTCCGCCGCTGTGGTCAGGCCTCGCCTCGCTGCTGCAGCTGGTTTTATGCTCCACCGGGCTCCTCAATCCACACCCAGGTCCGCCGCTGTGGTCGGGCCTCGCCTCGCTGCTCCCGCTGGTTTTATGGTCCGCCGGGCTCCTCAATCCACGCCCAGGTCCGCCGCTGTGGTCGGGCCTCGCCTCGCTGCTGCCGCTGGTTTTATGCTCCGCTGGGCTCCTCAATCCACACCCAGGTCCGCCGCTGTGGTCGGGCCTCGCCTCGCTGCTGCCGCTGGTTTTATACTCTGCCGCGCTCCTCAATCCACACCCAGATCCGCCGCTCTGGTCGGGCCTCGCCTCGCTGCTGCCGCTGGTTTTATACTCCACCGGGCTCCTCGTCCAAACGCAGGTCCGCCGCTGTGGTCGGGCCTCGCCTCGCTGCTGCTGCTGGTTTTATGCTCTGCCGGGCTCCTGCATCCACACCCAGGTCCGCCGCTGTGGTCGAGCCTCGCCTCACTGCTGCCGCTGGTTTGATGGTCCGCCGGGCTCCTCAATCCACACCCAGGTCCGCCGCTGTGGTCGGGCCTCGCCTCGCTGCTGCCGCTGGTTTTATGCTCCGCCGGGCTCCTCAATCCAAACCCAGGTCCGCCGCTGTGGTCGGGCCTCGCCTCGCTGCTGCCGCTGGTTTTATGCACCGCCGGGCTCCTCAATCCAAACCCAGGTCCGCCGCTGTGGTCGGGCCTCGCCTCGCTGCTGCCGCTGGTTTTATGCTCCGCCGCGCTCCTCAATCCACACCCAGGTCTGCCGCTGTGGTCGGGCCTCACCTCGCTGCTGCCTCTGCTTTTATGCTCCGCCGCGCTCCTCAATCCACACCCAGGTCCGCCGCTGTGGTCGGGCCTCGCCTCGCTGCTGCCACTTTTATGCTCCTCTGCGCTCCTCAATCCACACCCACGTCCGCCACTGTGGTCGGGCCTCGCCTCGCTGCTGCCACTTTTATGCTCCTCTGCGCTCCTCAATCCACACCCACGTCCGCCACTGTGGTCGGGCCTCACCTCGCTGCTGCCGCTGGTTTTATGCTCCGCCATGCTCCTCGTCCACACCCAGGTCCGCCGCTGTGGTCTGGTCTCGCCTCGCTGCTGCTGCTGGTTTTATGCTCCGCTGGGCTCCTCAATCCACACCCAGGTCCGCCACTGTGGTCGGGCCTCGCCTCACTGCTGCCGCTGGTTTTATGGTCCGCCGGGCTCCTCAATCCACACCCAGGTCCGCCGCTGTGGTCGGGCCTCGCCTCACTGCTGCCGCTGGTTTTATGCTCCGCCAGGCTCCTCAATCCACACCCAGGTCTGCCGCTGTGGTCGGGCCTCGCCTCGCTGCTGCTGCTGGTTTTATGCTCCGCCAGGCTCCACAATCCACACCCAGGTCCGCTGCTGTGGTCGAGCCTTGCCTCGCTGCTGCCACTGGTTTTATGCTCTGCCATGCTCCTCAATCCACACCCAGGTCCGCCGCTGTGGTCGGGCCTCGCCTCACTGCTGCCGCTGGTTTTATGCTCCGCCACGCTCCTCAATCCACACCCAGGTCCGCCACTGTGGTCGGGCCTCGCCTCGCTGCTGCCGCTGGTTTTATGCTCCGCTGGGCTCCTCAATCCAAACCCAGGTCCGCCGCTGTGGTCGGGCCTCGCCTCGCTGCTGCCGCTGGTTTAATGCTTCGCCGGGCTCCTTAATCCACACCCAGGGCCGCCGCTGTGGTCGGGCCTCGCCTCACTGCTGCCGCTGGTTTTATGCTCCACCCCGCTCCTCAATCCACACCCAGGTCCGCCACTGTGGTCGGGCCTCGCCTCGCTGCTGCCGCTGGTTTTATGCTCCGCCGGGCTCCTCAATTCAAACCCAGGTCCGCCGCTGTGGTCGGGCCTCGCCTCGCTGCTGCCGCTGGTTTAATGCTTCGCCGGGCTCCTTAATCCACACCCAGGGCCGCCGCTGTGGTCGGGCCTCGCCTCACTGCTGCCGCTGGTTTTATGTTCCGCCGGGCTCCTCAATCCACACCCAGGTCCGCCGCTGTGGTCGGGCCTCGCCTCGCTGCTGCCGCTTGTTTTATGCTCCGCCGGGCTCCTCAATCCAAACCCAGGTCCTCCGCTGTGGTCGCGTCTCGCCTCGCTGCTGCCGCTGGTTTTATGCTCCGCCGGGCTCCTCAATCCAAACCCAGGTCCGCCGCTGTGGTCGGGCCTTGCCTCGCTGCTGCCGCTGGTTTTATGCTCCGCCGCGCTCCTCAATCCACACCCAGGTCCGCCGCTGTGGTCGGGCCTCGCCTCGCTGCTGCCATTTTTATGCTCCTCTGCGCTCCTCAATCCACACCCACGTCCGCCACTGTGGTCGGGCCTCGCCTCGCTGCTGCCACTGGTTTTATGCTCCGCCGGGCTCCATAATCCACACCCAGGGCCGCCGCTGTGGTCGGGCCTCACCTCGCTGCTGCCGCTGGTTTTATGCTCCGCCGGGCTCCTCAATCCACACCCAGGCCCGCCGCTGTGGTCAGGCCTCGCCTCGCTGCTGCCGCTTGTTTTATGCTCTGCCGGGCTCCTCAATCCAAACCCAGGTCCTCCGCTGTGGTCGGGCCTCGCCTCGCTGCTGCCGCTGATTTTATGCTCCGCCGGGCTCCTCAATCCAAACCCAGGTCCGCCGCTGTGGTCGGGCCTCGCCTCGCTGCTGCCTCTTGTTTTATGCTCCGCCGCGCTCCTCAATCCACACCCAGGTCCGCCGCTGTGGTCGGGCCTCGCCTCGCCGCTGCCACTTTTATGCTCCTCTGCGCTCCTCAATCCACACCCAGGTCCGCCGCTGTGGTCGGGCCTCGCCTCGCTGCTGCTGCTGGTTTTATGCTCCGCCGGGCTCCTCAATCCACACCCAGGTCCGCCACTGTGGTCGGGCCTCGCCTCACTGCTGCCGCTGGTTTTATGCTCTGCCAGGCTCCTCAATCCACACCCAGGTCCGCCGCTGTGGTCGGGCCTCGCCTCGCTGCTGCTGCTGGTTTTATGCTCTGCCAGGCTCCACAATCCACACCCAGGTCCGCTGCTGTGGTCGAGCCTTGCCTCGCTGCTGCCGCTGGTTTTATGCTCTGCCGTGCTCCTCAATCCACACCCAGGTCCGCCGCTGTGGTCGGGCCTCGCCTCACTGCTGCCGCTGGTTTTATGCTCCGCCGCGCTCCTCAATCCACACCCAGGTCCGCCACTGTGGTCGGGCCTCACCTCGCTGCTGCCGCTGGTTTTATGCTCCGCCGGGCTCCTCAATCCAAACCCAGGTCCGCCGCTGTGGTCGGGCCTCGCCTCGCTGCTGCCGCTGGTTTTATGCTCCGCCGGGCTCCTTAATCCACACCCAGGGCCGCCGCTGTGGTCGGGCCTCGCCTCACTGCTGCCGCTGGTTTTATGCTCCGCCGGGCTCCTCAATCCACACCCAGGTCCGCCGCTGTGGTCGGGCCTCGCCTCACTGCTGCCGCTGGTTTTATGCTCCGCCGTGCTCCTCAATCCAAACCCAGGTCCGCCGCTGTGGTCGGGCCTCGCCTCGCTGCTGCCACTGGTTTTATGCTCCGCCGGGCTCCTTAATCCACACCCAGGGCCGCCGCTGTGGTCGGGCCTCGCCTCGCTGCTGCCGCTGGTTTTATGCTCCGCCGGGCTCCTCAATCCACATCCAGGTCCGCCGCTGTGGTCAGGCCTCGCCTCGCTGCTGCTGCTTGTTTTATGCTCCGCCGGGCTCCTCAATCCAAACCCAGGTCCTCCGCTGTGGTCGGGCCTCGCCTCGCTGCTGCCGCTGGTTTTATACTCCGCCGCGCTCCTCAATCCACACCCAGGGCCGCCGCTGTGGTCGGGCCTCGCCTCGCTGCTGCCGCTGGTTTTATGCTCCGCCGCGCTCCTCAATCCACACCCAGGTCCGCCGCTGTGGTCGGGCCTCGCCTCGCTGCTGCCGCTGGTTTTATGCTCCGCCGCGCTCCTCAATCCACACCCAGGTCCGACGCTGTGGTCGGGCCTCGCCTCGCTGCTGCCACTTTTATGCTCCTCTGCGCTCCTCAATCCACGCCCACGTCCGCCGCTGTGGTCGGGCCTCGCCTCGCTGCTGCCGCTGGTTTTATGCTCCGCCGGGCTCCTCAATCCACACCCAGGTCCGCCGCTGTGGTCAGGCCTCGCCTCGCTGCTGCCGCTTGTTTTATGCTCCGCCGGGCTCCTCACTCCAAACCCAGGTCCTCTGCTGTGGTCGGGCCTCGCCTTGCTGCTGCCGCTGGTTTTATACTCCGCCGCGCTCCTCAATCCACACCCAGGGCCGCCGCTGTGGTCGGGCCTCGCCTCGCTGCTGCCGCTGGTTTTATACTCCGCCGCGCTCCTCAATCCACACCCAGGGCCGCCGCTGTGGTCGGACCTCACCTCGCTGCTGCCTCTTTTATGCTCCGCCGCGCTCCTCAATCCACACCCTGGTCCGCCGCTGTGGTCAGGCCTCGTCTCGCTGCCGCCGCTTTTATGCTCCACCGCACTGATCAATCCACACCCAGGTCCGCTGCTGTGGTCCACTGATTTCTGGTGGCGCTGCTCCCTCAGAGGTTGCAGGTTCTTCTGAGGAGTCGTCCGGCTCTTCTTCCTGGACAGTGAGGAGGGGGGCTCTCGATGGTCCTGTGGGGAAGTAAGGGCATGTGTTAGACATGTTGGGGGAGACATTTGGTATCGCCCCATTGGGGGCGCAATTATTGGCTGGGCGCAAAGTTTAGTGCCTGCCACTAATTATCGCCTCCGACTGCAAACTTAGCTTCTATCGCCCCTGGAGGTGATTTGAGCGTTACTTCAGGTGGTACACATCTCTCTTAAGACACTAACGCCAAGGAGCGAGGCGCTACCTCAGAACGCTGATGAAACTCATGTGATGTCAGTCAGCAATGGCACACAAACACACGGGCGCCGGCCAGTTCTTAAATGGGAGGGTCGATCTTGCTCTCCATCCACACCCTGCTCATTGCAGCCTGGAATCTTGGCCTGGAGAGACCTGTACATCAAATCTGCTGAAAAGAACAATGGAGAGGCCCAGGGAAAGAGCTCAGAGTGCAGCCCCCATAGTTTCTTCTAAATCGATGCAAGGAAGGTCAACTCAAAATGAACCTGCAAAGTGCTGCTCAGTACCCAAAACTCCTTCACACAGCGTTGAATCTCTCCAGAAGTCTCTCTCTCTCTCTCAGAATGTGTGGTGCAAAAATATCGCCAACAAAAAAGGCAGGAAATGGTCGCCTTTAAATAGCGCTCCCCCAGTCCCTTCCCAACTGCAAAACGCACCCCTCAACCTGTCGTTGATAGCGGCAGGCAGAAAGGCAGGGGGCACCACTCAATATCCGGTCCGGGGCGCCACCGGGGCGTTGCAGGTTTGACTGATGTCATGATTTGCGGGTGCAGGAGATCATGGCGGTAGTGTTTAGCGCCACCACAAAATGTCGTCAATTTCACAAGCGGTGCAAACATCGCTGCGCACGGGCGCTAGTTGCTTTGCGCCCCATTAGCACCCTCTTAAGGCGCTAACGGGAGGCACAAAGCAACCAAATTTTTCCCCTGTGCTATTTAGGTAGCACACACATTCTATTGTGCAGATGATCAGAAGTCAATCTGTATGAACATCAGATGCCATATCAGTCACTCATGAAATTGAAATGAGAGGGTTGCAAATCTATTCTGTCACCAGCTTGCTCTATTGCACCCATCTCTCTGTCCTCCACTTCCAGCTCCTCTGCACCTCCGATGATGTCGAGGGCAGCCTCCTCAGCATTTGTTAAAGTCACCAGGGATGGTGGGCCTCCTCCTGCCCTCCCTCTCTTCCTCTTATTATGGGCTCTCTTTTCATGCAATGAGGGATACAATTGGAGTTTCAGTGAGATTGATGGAGTCAGTGTAAGGTATCCATAACATAGATGCTTAGAGGGAGACAAAGATGGAGTGAGGTGCCAAAACCAAGGTGCCTCCCTGTGCATTGTTAGTTGTTGTCATTGCATAACATTGATAGCGAGTGTGAAGGGTGCATAATAGGATGGTGAAGTATATCTGTACATAGAGAGAAAAGGGTAGGTAAGGGTGCAAAGGAGTAAGGGTAAGTTGGGATGTGGAGGAGTAGGTTGACAATGCAGAGTGCTGGTGATGAGAGGGGATGGGGAGCAGATTGAAGGTATGTGTGATGTTATTCTCACTTTTGCTGCACCCTCTCAAGTACCTTCACATCCATCCTAAAGTGTGGTGACCAGAACTGGATGCAATACTCCAGCTGTGGCCTAGCCAGCACTTTCTAAAGGTTCAGCATAGCTTCTCTACTTTTGTACTCAATACCTCTATTTATAAAGCCCAAGATCCCATATGCTTTGTTAACCACTCTCTCAATATGTCCCACCACCTTCAGGGACCTATGCACATTAACTCCCAGGTCCCTCTGTCCCTGCACACTCTTTAAAACTGTGCCATTAAGTGTATATTGCCTCTCCCTGTTTCTTCTGCCAAAATGCAGCACCTCACACTTCTCTGTATTAAATTCCATCTGCCACTTGTCTGCCCATTCTGCTATGTCCTGTTGCAGTTGATTGGTATCATCCTCACTGTTTGCCACACCCCCAAGTTTGGTGTCATCGGCAAATTTAGAAATTCTACTCTGTATTCCAATATCCAGGTCATTTATATATATCAAAGAAAGCAGTGGCCCCAGCATTCACCCTTGGGGAACACCACTGTCTACCATCCTCCAGTCTGAAAAACAACCATTTACCACAACTCGCTGTTATCTGTCCTTAAGCCAATTCTTTATCCAAGCTGCCACTGACCTACCTATTCCATGAGCCTCAATTTTGTTAACCAGTGGTACTTTATCAAACGCCTTCCTAAAATCCATGTAGACAACCACTATTGAAGTATTTCCAAGACTTCAGCTGACTTTCATGCCAGAATTCCCCATACCTGCACCAAATGTTGGCACACCTGAGCCATCTGAGCCAAGAATTCAAGCCCCACTCCAAAGTCTTAAATACATAACCTTTGCGAACACTTTTGTTAATTACTTAGGGATTGCTGCACTGTTCGAGGTGCTGTCATTCAAATGCAACATTACACTGAGGCCCTGTTTGCCTGTTCAGGTAGGTCTGAAAAAATCCAATGGCCCTATTTGAAGAGCAGCAGCAGTGTTGTCCCAGCCAGCATTTAATCCTCACCCAGCAGCATTAAAGCAGATTACCTGATCATCTATATCATTGCTGTTTGTGGGGCTTTGTTGAATGCAAATTGTCTGCCATGTTTACTTATATTATAACAGTGACTACACTTCAAAAAGGTAATTAATTGGCTGCAAAACACTTTGGGATGTGCTGAGGATGTGAAAGGTGCTGTATAGATAGGTGTCAGCCTTGGCTCAGTGGTAACACGCTCACCTCTGTGTCAGAAGGTTGTGGGTTCAAGCCCCACTGCAGAGATTTGAGCACATAATCTAGGTTGACACTCCAGTACAGTACTGAAGGACTGCTGCACTATCAGATGTGCTGTCTTTCAAATGAGATATTAAACTGAGGCCCTCTCTGCCCTTTCAGGTGGACTTAAAAGTACTCATGGCACTATTTTGAGAAGCGCTGGGGAGTTCTCCCTGGTGTCCTGCTCAATATTTATCCCTGAACCAACATCACCAAAAAGAATCAGATTATCTGGTCATTATAAGTCCTGATTGTGGGAGCTTGCTGTGTACAAATTGGCTGTTGCATTTCCTACACCACAACAATGACTATACTTCAAAAGTACTTCATTGGCTGTAAAGTGATTTGGGACATCCTGAGTCTTTCTTTCCTACTGTATAAATGCAAGTTCTTTCCTTCTTCCCCAAAAAGAAAAACCATGAATGCTAGAAATGCACAGCAATTGAAAGTGGAAGAAAGGTTAACATTTCAGGAATGATCCTGCTATCTGTAGGGGGGTGGTGAGTGGCGCGTCTCATGCGCCCAGTCAGTTATGCCCCTGACTGTTGGTGAGCAGTTCAAATCACTCCCACGCCCCTGGGTTCTAGACACCGAACTTAGGTGCAGGCGGTGATACAGAAAACTCGATTAGACAAGTGGTTTGGTGTAAGAAAACAAAGATTTTATTGAACAGAGATAAAACACAGTCTTATGAGAAATTACTGGTAAACAATTACAGGCATAAACAAAATAACTATACTTATACAGGGAATGGGGAACACACGGCATATCAAGGGAAAACAAACTACATTATCCCACCCCTATACCTAACTAGATTAAGCTATGAGGGGCCAGGAATCCATGCTCACCGAGTCAAACTCTGCTGAGTTCAAACAGCTGTGGGGTTTGGGGTTCGCTCTTTGCGCTCTCTGGGGCCTGCCGTCATCACGTGGTCTCAGGGCGCTGCAAGGGCATCGTCCAGGTAAAGTACCCCGAGATTAAAGTCTTTGCTTGGGTACTTTACCTCGCAGGGATGATGGTTCCTCTTCCTTGGGCGGCAGTTGGAGTTTGCATGAAGATAGTTGCAGGTCGGCTGAATTGAAGGCCCAATTATTCAAAGCGTTCTTCAATCTTCTCCCAATTCGTCTCGTCTCATCTCATCTCATCTCATCTCGCCTTGTCTCATCCCGCCTCGTCTGGCCTGGTTTGCCCGTTTTCGCCTGGTGCAATGCCGGGCCTCCCTGATGGAGTCAGGAAAGACATGGGCAGTGGCCAGGCGGCAAGCGCGGGAGGGGAAAAAGAGCAGGAGCCATGAGGGCAAGGAGCGTTGGTTACTGGGCAAGAGAGCGATTGCTACTGAGTGCCTACAGTTATACTCCTTTTGATGGCCCTTATCTGCGCACCAAATCAGGTCAGTTCATTGTTTCACTTTTGGCGGGCTGTTTTAAATGATTATAGCAATCTATACTAACTGTTTTTAGATGGCCGTTTATTGCACCTAATGGCCTGATGTCCGAGCTGTATTGTCATTAATGCATTTTAATCGCCTTGGTCGCATCCCTAAGATGTTTCCGATTATTTATGCAGACAAACTAATGGCCTTGTGCTTAGGCCTAACTGGAGTGATCTGTTCCAATCCGATGAAAATGCATATTCAGTGTTTGCTTAACTGTCTAGGTTTTCAAACACAAAAGTCCTTTTTCAAAGAAATGCATTTTAAGTTACGATTTCTCAAAACAGCTTGTTCTGTGCTGCCGAGTCCAAGCTTTTAAAATCTTACAGGCTTTTGGTCACGAGGTGCGAACGCCATCTTTTGGGTACCCTTTTTAAATTGTCCATAGGTTCCCTTTATTAATAACCTCGGGGAAATGTGGAAATTTTGTGCATCTTACACTCCCCACTGTGATACTAAAACTTGCTTGAAGTATCATCCTTACAAAGTGAGCAAAATTTTTCTGACCCTCCATAGTCAACCTTCCCCTATAATTACCTATCTAATATACCCACGACACATGCACTTCCCATTCCGCGAAAATGTAGTGTACATAAGTAAACATAGAATAACTACAGTCTTTTACACACATCCAAGCATGGCGGGGGACCAACACCCCTGCACTACTTGGTACACATACATCTTTATTAACAACACGTCGCAAAATCTTTATTAAAAACAACAAACACAAAAAAAACAACAATCTTTAATCAAAAATACAAGGAAAAGCTCAAACAGGCGTGTCTCCCTCCACCTTCACATAATGTTCCTTCTAGATCCTCTGGTTCCAGAATTCTAGCAACTGACCTTTCCCCTTACATTGGATGCAGACTAGATACAACACTATCCCTAACTGGCAAACCACAAGAATGTGGGAAGCCAGCCTGATCCACGATGGGACCTCTATGTTATTGAAAATTTCCCACCAGTGCGGAATCACAATATCCAATATCTTAGTCCCTATCTCTACTGTTTTCTGCTCTAGAGTGTAAAAATGTTTCTGCGAAACTATAACGGCTTTGAGTATTTTGGTAAGGTGTTCAGGGAGAGGGGGAATTTCGTAGCCGAAGTGCGCCACGTACTTTTGCAAATTGGTAAAATTCTCCTTCACAGTGAGGTGAACAGTGGAAGGTTCAGGAATGGGGACAATTCACTCCTGGGCCACTTGAAATTCTGCCTCGGGCTTAAAACAGAAACTGCTGTCACTAACCGGACACCAGCTATGCTGTCCATGCTAATAGTGGGACGCTCCTGTGGTGACACAATATATCCCACCTCCTATATATGCTACCTGCGGGGGAACATGGCCTTGTGCCATTGCCTCCATGGTACAATTTATAGGTGTCGCGCCAGCAGTTCTGAACCCACACTGTGGTTTTGAATAGGCATTCAAGTGCTGGGGACACAGGATTATGTGTGCTCCCCAGCTCCGGCACCCTGAGAGGTCAGTACCTGTCATAGCGTGCTCCCACTTTATGACGTAAGGTGGGACTGCTGTGAAACGAATGGGCGCACCCCCTTGAATGACTCCAATGTTCTCAACCCTGTATACCGGTGCGGGTCGGGCTGTCCTACCCATGACCGGCATCCTAACTACTACGCCCATGATCATGTGGTTGGACTGTCCACAATCCACGGAGACTGGGTAGGCTTCGGAAGCTAGCCGGAGTTGGCACGGGCTTAATGCATTCTCAAATGGGTGGAGGGCTGCGAGGTGCTTGTTGCTGATCCAGGAGGGGACTAAACCCTGTTTTAAATCCTCCAGATTACTGCGGCCCTCGCCCAGCAACCACGCCCCATACTGTCCTCCTTTATGAGGGCATTTACCGTCTTTGCGTGCTTCTCCAACTCCGCTATAATCTCCTTTAAATGGACCGTCATGGCCTGGTCCTCATGCAACTCCGAGCCCACTACCTTGTTCTCATCCGTTAATATCTTCTTTAACTGTGTTTTTAAACCGTTTATCTGGGTCTTCAGCTTTATGTCATCCAGACTGTTGATGACAGAGGACCCAGTGTTAAACGCAGTAAAAACAATGGCCCAGTAATTCCTCTCTGAACGCGTGAGTACGGTCGGGGTACTCAAGCGTCTGGCCGGAGGAAATGCCCGTGTTCAGCATGCACAGCGCATGCGGGGAAAACCGGCATTTCCAGTCCTCTGAACGAAGGGGTTCAGAGGCACAGTGCGTGCGACTGCATAGGCAGCGCTTGCACAGTGAACTTCATCGATTTCATTCATGGATTCAGTGAGGGTAAGTCCTTACAAGTTACACTTGAAAAAAGCATGTGTAAAGTTGCTCCCAGGCTGCGGAGGAAGATATATTTTATCGTGGAGCTTCTGAAAGGCAATATTTTTGTTTGGGAAAGGGAGGAAAGTTATTTTAAGAAATGCTGAAGTAAGTTTTAAAGTTTAAATTTTTTTTTTTAAACAGGTTTTCAGTACGGTAGGTAGAAGGAGCAATTGTGGCTGTGTGAATTGAATGTGAGAATGAGTGTTCTAAAATGAGTAATGTAACATTTCCAACACTTTTAAGAAAGAAACTTTTCATCAGTAATAAGTAATTATGTATGTATGTCCGCATATATTCCTTTATGTATATGTATGTATGTTTTATATTCCTTTACTATGTGTATGAATGTATGTTTTTAATTATGATTTTCCAATAAGTTACTTTCTCTGAAAGTCATAATTAAATACATACATTCATACACATAAGTAAAGGAATATATACATACACGCAAAGGAATATATACAGACATACATACATAATTACTTAAAAGAATATATGACTGATGAAAAGTTTCTTTCTTAAAAATGTTGGAGTCATTTTCACGTTTAATAAACACAGCAAATTCAATTCACATAGCCACAATTGATCCTTCTACCTACAGTACTGAAAACCCATTTTAAAAAACAAAAATAAACTTTAAAACTTACCTCAGCATTTCTTAAAATAACTTTCCTCCCTTTCCCAAACAAAAATATTGCCTTTCAGAAGCTCCACGATAAGAAATATCTTCCTCTGTAGCCTCTGGAGCAACTGTACTCATGCTTTTTTCATGTGTAAGTTGTAAGGACTTGACCTCACTTAAAGCATGAATGAAAGCGACGAATTTTACTGCGCACGCGCTGCCTGTACAGTCGCACGCGTTCTGCCTCTGAACCCCTTCGTTCAGAGGACAGGAAATGCCGGTTTTCCCCGCATGCGTTGTGCATGCTGAAAACCGGCATTTCCTCCGGCCAGACGCGTAAGTACCCCGACCGTACTCGCGCGTTTGGAAGGGAATTACTGGGCCAACATTTTACATGTCAATAAAATGAAAAATTTAACAATTGCACGATTTGCCCCCTCGCATCTGCGACTGAGGGTCCAAGGAGGTGCATTGCGCAAGAGGTCATCGTCGTACGTATCCTCACACTGTTCCCTTTTGGGAACTGTATGAAGTGGTGGAAGGATTTCTGGCCACGTTAACACTCCTTCCGTGACCATAACCATCTTCATACCAGCCATTAGGGTGGTTAGTCCTATGGCGTGAGGGTTTTACGGGCTCCCACAACCCATCTGAGGGCAGGGGGGGCCACCCACACCCGCGGACGCAAGTATCCCGCTGGATGTCCTCCCAGAATTTATAGTTGGAGCTCCGACTCCACTTGCCGGGACTGTCTGGAGCGGGGTTCGAAACCCTACTCCTTCTGACCCAGCGGCGGGGATGCTTACCGCTACGCAAAAGGCCCACTCCGCGCAAAAGGTGACACCCATACGTTTCCTGTGCCTTTTCCCTCCCCGCGACTGGAGCCCTATGCTGCCACTTGAAAGACCAAGCTATCATCTGTCCTTTTTGCGGCGCCTTTGACTTCTCATTACCAATGATGAGCAGGCGCTGCGCCTCCACCTCCTTGAGGAGATTGCTGAGGTCATCATCAGTTCAATTGTGAGTTCTTTTAATGCCGTGAATTGTGCTCATTCCAGCCATTTCACGTTGCTAATCGGAGTGGGCCTTTGGCATAGCGGTAGGATCCCTGCCGCTGGGCCAGACGGGGTAGGGTTTCGAACCCCGCTCCAGACAGTCCCGGCAAGTGGAGTCGGAGCTCCGGCTCTAAATTCTGGGTTGACATCCAGTGGGATATTTGCGTCCGTGGGTGTGGGTGGCCCCCCCTCCTTGTATAGCTTGTGGGAGCCCGTAAAACCCTCCCGCCATAGGACTAACCACCCTAATGGCTGGTTCAAAGATGGTTACGGTCACGGAATGAGTGTTAATCACGGCCATAAATCCTTCCACCACTTCATACAGTTCCCCAAAGGGAACAGTGTGAAGACACGTATGACGACGACATTGCTAAATAAATAAATGGAATAAAAAAAATTCTTTTAGGGCTTTTAAAAGTCTTTAAATTGCTTTAATTCTGTTTAAAACTACTTCAGATTCTTCAAAATAATGTAAACGTTTTTAAAAGTTTATAAAAGTTACCAAAAGCTTCATAAAAATACCAAAAACCTATTTAAAATGCTGCTTTGCATGTAAAAATGCTTAGCAGCTTGTGAGAAACATTGGGGGCATGTCCTATTAAACTGAGACCTCAAGGGGCGTGTCTCAGTTGCTCAGCGCGCTACAGGCTTCGCGCTGGCTGCACTCCTGGGTGGCGTGACGTCAGACGCTGCCCGGGAGTCAACATTTTAAAACTGGAATTCCAGGCGTCCCTGGAGGTGAACGGCTGGCGCGTCGCGTAAGTGCATATCGGGGGCTTGCACGCGCGGCAAGCCCCCGACCCGAATTTCTGGGTCATTATTCCATACTCCCCTTCGTTGTCTCCCTGCATTACCTAAAAACTCGCGGTGGGTGGTGTACAGTTCGGTTTTGTCCACTTTGGAGAAATCGAACTCATAAAACTTCTTGAACATGTCCTTTAATAGGGCCTGGTATAGCTGCTCTGCTTCTTTTGGGCACCACTCTGGTAAATGTACCTCGGTGAGATTTAAAATCACGGAGGTTAACGCGTAGTGTACCCCCTGGTACAGCATCTGATCGGTAGGCACTAGTACCAACCCATTCCCTGGTCCCTTGGTGGTGGGGGGGCACTCTTCCCTGGGTAACCTCGCCGCCTGTGCCATGGCAGGGGCTTTCGGGGGTGGATAACAAGCTCAGTGGCATTGACTGGGATTGGGGAGTATGGGACCGCGCACGCCTTCAGGCTGGTATCCCACTTCATCCCCTCCCCGGCATCTTGCCACTGTCGGTGGAAAATAATGGATATGCCTGAGGGGCAGACCTTCTCTGACCCCCACATACAGATGTAAATCCCTTGATCTGGCTCCCACCACTTGTCCCAACACGCGCTTAATCCCCCATGAGTCCCTGTAATCGTCCGGTGGGTGTTGTTCCCAACCGTTCCCACTCGACTGCGGGGTTCCTCATATCCTTGCTCAGCTTTCTGAGCCACCACCACCTAACCAGGGGAATGTTTCCCTTGCACATTGAACATACACGCTTCCCTACGGTGACACTGACCCTTGTGGCAATGACCCGTACCCTGGGGCACAGGAGGTAGGCCTCCCCGTACGTGAACCCAGTCTGACTGGAGTACTGAGACGAATTGGACCCCAGCCACCCTGGCCACCATCCCTCGTGAACGTAGACAGCGGCCTACTCGGCATCCCGCTCACCGCTTCCGTCAGTTGCTATCGGCGCTCTATCTCCGGAGCACCCATAGATGTGGGAGTCCTCTACATCACCCCACTTTCCCAGGCTCAGTCCCATCAGGGCAAGCAGGACTACGATCCCCTTCATCCTGAAAGCCTCTCTGCAACAGATACAAAACATGCTTCCAGTTCCCCAAGAGATTCTCTGGCTTGGGTGAAGCATAGTCGGGCCTTGCGGCCTCAACTCAAACACACACACTCTTAGCAGATCACTTACTTAATTAAAACTACCCATCACCTTACTTAACTTAAGCTAAAACACCCAAACTTAAGCTAAATACCTAACCTAAAATTATAAACATACATTACCTAAACTATATACATCCGCCGCCCGTCTCTGGGCAGCCAGGCTAATTCCTGGTTGGACTGCGGCACACCGCTTCCTCCGGCGTGACCGCACCGTCCTGCACTGTTGGTCCCTCGCAGCCCATGGCTGCTGGCTGAGGCCCTCTGTCCTTGGACCTCCCCCTAACTCGAGGGGCAGCCCTTGGTAACTGGAGAGCTGGTGACCATGGCTTTCTCGGCTGGCGCGTCCGCGGGGACCTTCTGGGGACTTTGGCGGTTGAGGCTTTTTTGGCTGATGGGCCTTTAACCCGAATCGCTACTCCCTCAGGCTTGACCTCTCCCGAACCTGGGCTAGGGGCAGGTAACTCTTCACTGCGTGTTGCTGCAAGCTGAGAGTCTCCATCCCCAGGTCCCATGGCTGGGTCCGGGGTGGGGTTTTCGACCTCAGGTCCATCCTCCTCTACACCTGGGTTAGGGGCGGGGTTTTCATCCTCGGGCCCCTCCTCATCTGGATCCCAGAAGAGTGGGGGAGTGTCCCAATCAGTGGGCGGGATGGCCCCTCCCTTTAAGCAAGCCACAGTGCCTGCCTGTGCAGTCTGTGAACTCGCATCTGCTGCAGGCTGAGGATCTCTATCCTCAGACACTACCCCAACTGGCTGTTTTCCCCTTTCAGGTCTAAACAGCTTGCACTGGTTGATATGAAACCATTTTGTGCGCCGAGGCATCTTAACGGTGTACACCATGGGACTGGCTTTATCCACAATACTGTAGGGCCCCATGTATAATGGTTCCAAACTCCCTATTTGGGCATAGTTCCTCACCATGACCTGATCTCCTACCTCCCACTCGTGGTGCTTTCGGGGTTCGAGCAGCAATCAGTTACTCCGAAGCTGCCTTCCCATGTTCCCAGCCACCTGCTCGTGGACCTGCTTCAGGTGCTCAAAGAGGTTTCGGGCGAACCTGTCCCGGTTTACCTCCCTGAGCTGACCTTCCGTGAGCACCGGGGCTAGTACATGGGTGGGGGTCCGCATAATCCTGTCAGTCATGAGCTCGTACATTGAGTACCCCGTGCTTTTAGACTGGCTGGCCCGGATCCCCATCAGAACCAACGGTAGGACCTCGGCCCATTTATGGGGCGAGTCCACCGTTTCCTTCCTCAACCTTTCTTTTAGGGTCCTATTCATCCTTTCCACAATCCCCAATGACTGCGGGTTGTGGGCCACGTGCCATTTCCCCTCGATGCCTAACAGCATAAGGGTATTCTGCATCACCTGTCCGGTGAAGTAAATCCCTTGGTCGGACTCCACATACTGTGATAGTCCCCACCGCAAGAACACTTCCTGGACCAGGATCCTGGCAGTACCCAGAGCTGTGGCTGTTCTGCAGGGGAAGGCTTCTACCCATTTGGTGAACACGTCCACCAGGACTAGGCAGTACTTATAGCCTCGCTGGGCGGTGGGCAGGGGCCCGATGTAGTCGACTTGTATCGACTACCATGGTCCCTCCGCCCTCCTGACGTGTCCCATAGGTACCTTCCTTTTGTGGGGGTCAGGGTTATTAGCAGCGCACATAAGACAGCCTGCACAGAACTCACGGTGATCTTCCCTGAGTCCCAGCCACCATCCCGCCTGTTCCACCCGCTGCCAGGTGGTCTCAGGCCCGGGGTGTCCCGCTCCTGGACCCTCATGGGCCAGTTGAAGGAATTCCCTCCAGTGTTGCTGTGGCACAAACCACTGTTCCCCACGGAACAGCATGCCCTCTTTTACGGAGAGGGTTGCTGTGTCTTACAGACCCTCTACCCTTTTCCCCTCAGTCACTGCACTGAGGGCTGCTTTGAGGACGGGGTCTTGGGCTTGGACCATCTTAAGGTCCGGGGCTAATGCTACCCCTGCACTCCCTTGGGTCCCGTCCCTACCTCTGACTGCCGCCATGGGTCTAGACCCAAATGGGTCCCAGAAAGTGCCTGTGTGGCACCCTCCTTGGCGAGCATGTCAGCCTGCTGGTTGCCTTGGCTGCGGGGTTCTGTGGAGGAATGGGCCTTCACCTTTTGGATGAAAATCTCCCCTTCCTCCCCCACTGCTGCCAGGATCTTTTCCAGCAGGGGTTTTACTGTGAGGGGTCTCCCGTCGGCGGAGGTGTATCCGCGGCGGGACCAGATGGCCAGGGACTCCGTACACGAATTGCATGTGAACATGCTGTCCGAGCAATTCGTGTAGGGGGTGGGGAAGATTTTGGGGTGTGTAACGACGTACACTACCACGGACAGTTCAGCCTGCTGGGCGCTCATGGTGCTGGGGAGCTTAATCGCCAGGGCAATGTTTGCCGCTGGGTCGTAAACTCCACACCCCGTGAGACGCTCGCCAGCAGATACCATGCTGGAACTGTCTACATAGATCTCGCGGCCTGTGGGATGTATCCTGGCCCGTAAACCTATGTTCACTTCCCAAACCCTGCGAGCTTTGGCTCACAGAGACCCTTCACCTTGAGATCCATCTGTGAGAGGAGCAAGGTCCAGTGGGCAATGCGGGCACTGCTCTCTGTTCCATCCTTGATCCGCCCGTCCAGAAGCATCTGGGTGGATGTGTGATGGGTGAGGAGGGTGATGGGAGAGGTGCCTGTGAAGAGCAATGATCTTTTCACAGCCCAATGTGTGGCCAAGAGGTGCGGCTCACAGTTGGAGTAGCTCCTCTCCACATCCGTGAGTATCCTGGAGGAGTAGACCACCAGCCTCAGCCTGCTGTGCCGCTCTTGGAGCAGCACAGCACTCAGGCTGTCCCCGCTGGCTGCTACCTCCAGGAAAAACTCTTTACCCCCATCTATAGCCCCTAGAGTTGGTGCGATCTGCAAGTCTTTCTTGAGCCTGACAAATGCTGCCTGGCCACACTCATCCCAAAGCCACTCCACTCCCTTGTGTAGGAGTCGGAGCAGAGGGGCCGCTGTGGCTGCATAGTTCTCAATAAAGTCTCTGCAGTACCCGGTTAGCCCTAGAAACGACCTCACACCCGTCACTGTGTTGGGGACCGGTAACTCTTGTACCGCTTCTCTCCTAGCCTTATCTATGGCCCTTTCTCCAGTGCGCACGGTCAAGCCTAGGAATTTCACCTCCTGCTGGCCGATCTGCGCATTCTTGGGGTTCACTTTAAAACCCTTTTGCCCAAACAGCTCCAGCAGTTCGGCCAATAGTGGGCCATGCTCCTCTCTCGAATCGGTGAAGAGAAGCAGGTCATCCACATATTGTACCAACTGTCTGGGCTGGCTGAACTCCTTTAAACTGTTTGCCATGCACTGATGGAAAATGCTGGGGCTGTTGTGGAAGCCCTGAGGCAAGCAGTTCCACGTATACTGTTGCCCTTTAAACGTAAAGGCAAACTTGTACTGATCCTCCCTCCTTACAGGGATGGACCAAAACCCGTTGGAAATATCCAGCACCGTGAAAGTGGTCGCGGATGCCGGAATACTTCCTATCAGGTCGGCAACTGCTGCTACTGTGGGTGCACAGGCTGGGATGTTACTATTGAGCACCCAATAGTCCACCGTGACCCTCCAGGAATTGTCCGGCTTTCTAACCGGCCACAATGGAGAATTCACGTGGGTAGCTATTGGTCTTAGAACTCCCTGCTGCACTAACGAGGACATGGCTGCTTCCATGTCTGGCTCTGCTTCCCTTGGGAAGTTATACTGTTTCTGTGGTTGGCCATGGGGTCCCCGTCTACGCTGACCTCAAACCCCTTGACCCTCCCGCAATCGTGTTTATGGGTGGCAAATGTGGCCAGGTGGGCCTGCACAAATGCTTGGAACTCCTGTGGGGTGTTACTGACCATAAGCTCGAGGTTATAACCCTCTTTGAGCTTCACGGTGCACAGGGTCCCATCCCTTCCTTTCCTGGGATCACTACTACCTCATCGTCCTTTCCTTTACCTGCCCCCCATAGGCAATGATTTCTCAAATCTACTAGGATCCCGTGGCCTACAATAAAGTCGGCTCCCAGGACCCCTCTTCCACCCTCCACTTCCCATTTCATCAGGATACAGGTCCACTTGGAGCGGAGCGGTCCTAAACAAATGGCGAGCGGGATAGAAAATGAGCCAGCCTGTTCCTTGCCTGTGAACCCCGACAGACTGTATGGGACCCCATTAGATAGAGGCGAGGTGGTGGGGTTATCTGAGTAGACCATGGTGCATGATGCCGCCGTGTCTAACAGATAGGTCCTCGTCACCTTTTCTACCTTCATCTCCAAGAGGGGTCTCTTCTATTCATCGTACCAGAGAGAACACAGGTAAACAGGCTGCACTGGCTCTAGTCAGGGCTGCGGGTTGGATGGGGCTGACGGGGTCAGAGCACTGGTAGCGGCTGCTACTCTCCCCTGGCCAGTCAATAAGGACCTCATGGTGTCCAAAAGTGACTCGACCTCGGCGGGAGGGATTCCTACCCCCGCCTTTTGGGCTGGGGCTGTGGAATTCTTTCCCTTGTAATTCTTTCCAAGGGTTTTTGCACTCCTTCCACCAGTGAACATCCTTCCCACACCTGTAACAATTTGTCTTTGTGTTGGGGGGGTTATTCCCTTCCTGGTGTCATTCTTTCCTACCCGGTCCGGGTTTTACCTCATGCACCTTCCCCTTAGGTGCATTGGTTCCCCTACCATTTTTATAGGCCAGAGTCAACTGTCTGATCACTGTAAGTTCGGTGGTCTGGGGGTGTTTGGGGTCGAACCAGACTTCTGCCTTGGTCCGGACCTGTGGCAAGCTGTTCGCCACCAGGCAACGGAGCTAATGAGTCAGGGGATCCCCGTTCAGGAACACCCGGTTCGGCGTCCCCGGGCAGGCCCTCTGGTACACCGGCCATAACCGGTCCGCGAAAGCCTGCAGGGTTTCCCCTGCGAGCTGGACCGTCTTCTCCACATGGGAGAAAGGACTTCCCTTATTCATCCCCATGGCCTCCAGAACTGCATCTCTAAGCTCCTCGTACCCGCTCTGCCCCCCTTTACACTCGTCAGAGAGGGATTGGAGGAGACTACTCTCCAGGGAGAATAGCAGCATCTTTGCCTGCTCAGTGCCATCACAGTCATTGACGCTGGCTGCCTGCTCTATGTCCCTGAAGTGGACCGACGGGTCTCCCTTTTCGGAGAGCTTTGGGATATGGTTCGCCATAGCCCTAAGCTGTTGGGTGCTATAGGGCAACACGAATTGGTTTTGGAGGGGTCCCTCATCGGTGCCATTGACGGGTGGGCCAAACCGCCAATGCCATGCTGGGCACATCGGTCCCGGCTCCGACTTCTCTGGCGGGGGTTGCTCCACCTCCGCTTCCACCTCTGGCTCCGCCCCCCCTTGCTGCCAAACCTCGCTGAAACTTGGCGCTACACGTGGTGGTCGTGTGGTCTCCTCTCCCTCAACCGGGTTGACCCTGGGCACTACCGGTGACGTTGGAACTGTCCTCCCCTCGTTCCCCATAAAATCCACCTGACCTGCCTTTGGGCTTATGAGGCATACCATGCCTTTTGCCTTCCGGAGGGCCCGGCTCAGATTTTCTATCCGCTCTTTACAGGGGCCGTGGTCTGCCTCCTCAAACCCCTGTTCGCTCGCTAGCTTGTAAGCTACCTTTACCTCCTGTACTTTCTCTTCCTGTTCCCTAATCTGCCTTGCCAAGCGGGCGTTCTTCTCCCACAACCTTAACTCACTTCCCTTGGCCTCGGTGACTTGGCACTGTAGGTATTCCAACTGGGCCTTGTGTTCTCCCATTAAATGCACTCTCTCCTGATTCAAGGCCTGCAAAGTTACCAATAACTTTTCCCCTGCTAGAGCCTTACCCTGGATCTCCAGGGCTGACTCCCTTAACTTGGCTGCCTGTGCTGCAACGAGCCTGTCCAAAAGCTGGACCTGCCTTTTGAAACACATCAGCCAGACTGCCTTCTCTAAGGACTTCTTGTGTTCCTTTCCCTCTGTCCATTTAGCTGCTGCATCGACCGGACGCCCAGCCTTTAACAGAGTGGTGATCCACTTCTTTGTGATATTCACCTTACTAAACACATAATCAGAAATCCTTTCCTCTATCATGGTTTGCTCATCCGAACCATTGTCTATTGTATCGCAACCCTGCTGCCGGTGTCCTGCCATGGTTGCCATTTTCTGTAGGGGGTGGCGGGTGGCACGTCGCGTGCGCCCAGTCAGTTATGCCCCTGACTGTTGGTGAGCGGTTCGAATCGCTCCCACGCCCCTGGGTTCTAGACACCGGACTTAGGTACAGGCGGCGATACAGAAAACTTGAGTAGACAGGTGGTTTGGTGTAAGAAGACCAAGATTTTATTGAACAGAGATAAAACACAGTCTTATGAGAAATTACTGGTAAACAATTACAGGCATAAACAAAATAACTATATACTTATACAGGGAATGGGGAACACACAGCTCATCGAGGGAAAACAAACTACACTAACAATCCCCTTATCCTTATCCCACCCCTATACCTAACTAGGTTAAGCTATGAGGGGCCAGGAATCCATGCTCACCGAGTCAAACTCTGCTGAGTTCAAACAGCTGTGGGGTTTGGGGTTCGCTCTTTGTGCTCTCTGGGGCCTGCCGTCATCACATGGTCTCAGGGCGCTGCAAGGGCGTCGTCCAGGTAAAGTACCCCGAGGTTAAAGTCTTTGCTTGGGCACTTTACCTCACAGGGATGATGGTTCCTCTTCCTCGGGCGGCAGTTGGAGTTTGCATGAAGATAGTCGCAGGTCGGCTGAATTGAAGGTCCAATTATTCGAAGCGTTCTTCAATCTTCTCCCAATTCGTCTCGTCTCATCTCATCTCATCTCACCTCGCCTCGTCTCGTCCCGCCTCGTCTGGCCTGGTTTGCCCGTGTTCGCCTGGTGCAATGCCGGGCCTCCCTGATGGAGTCGGGAAAGACATGGGCAGTGGCCAGGCGGCAAGCATGGGAGGGGAAAAAGAGCAGGAGCCACGAGGGCAAGGAGCATTGGTTACTGGGCAAGAGAGCGATTGCTACTGAGGGCCTACAGTTATATTCCTTTTGATGGCCCTTATCTGTGTGCCAAGTCAGGTCAGTTCATTGTTTCACTTTTGGTGGGCTGTTTTAAATGATTATAGCAATCTAAACTAACTGTTTTTAGATGGCCGTTTATCGCACCTAATGGCCTGATGTCCGAGCTGTATTGTCATTAATGCATTTTACTCAGCCTGTGCAGCCTTGGTCGTTTCCCTAAGCTGATTCCGATTATTTATGCGGAGAAACTAATGGCCTCGCGCTTAGGCCTAACTGGGGTGATCTGTTCCAATCCGATGAAAATGCATATTCAGTGTTTGCTTAACTGTCTAGGTTTTCAAACACAAAAGTCCTTTTTCACAGAAATGCATTTTAAGTTTCGATTTCCCAAAACAGCTTGTTCTGTGCTGCAGAGTCCAAGCTTTTAAAATCTTACAGGCTTTTGGTCACGAGGTGCGGACGCCATCTTTTGGGTACCCTTTTAAATTGTCCATAGGGTCCCTTTATTAATAACCTCGGGGAAACGTGGGAATTTTGCGAATCTTACACTCAGAACAAATCAGGTTAGCCTTGATTCAGCTTTTGTGTATCTTGATATTTATTATAACTATGTACTTTGAGGATATTTTAAAGAACAATTCATAATGTTTAATGCTGTGTTAAGAAATGTTCAAATAATTGTAAAGTGCAAATCAAATCCTATGGAGTACCACTGACCTCAGTCCCCAAATTCCCAACAGGCACAGGTACAGTTCTACACTAGGAGTTTTTGATATCTACCCTAAAGTTTTGACTCAATTTGCTACCCTCCCACTATTACACATATAATAAAGGAGGAGCAAAGCTAATTTATACCATCAATTTGCTGAAAATGCTGGTACCTACATTTTGAAATGTCTGTACCCAGGGCTTTAACTAAAGGTAGGCACTGAGTGCCAGTCAAACAATTAAGAAAGTAATAGCACCTTTCAAGATCTCAGGATGTCCCAAAGTGCTTTATAGCCAATGAGGTACTTTAGAGGCAAAGGCTGTGATTTTGCCAGTGCTCAGTGTTCAGTGGAATCGATTGGTGGCGGGACAGCTGTGAAATTTTAAATGATTGACAGTGGGTGGGGAACTCGCTGTCAAAACACGCACACCTGCAGCACGGTGGCATAGTGGTTAGGGGCAGCACGGTGGCATAGTGGTTAGCACTGTTGCCTCACAGCGCCAGGGACCCGGGTTCGAATCCGGCCTCGGGCGACTGTCTGTGTGGAGTTTGCACATTCTCCCCGTGTTTGCGTGGGTTTCCTCCGGGTCCAGGTAAAGTACCCCGAGGTTAAAGTCTTTGCTTGGGTACTTTACCTCACAGGGATGATGGTTCCTCTTCCTCGGGCGGCAGTTGGAGTTTGCATGAAGATAGTCGCAGGTCGGCTGAATTGAAGGTCCAATTATTCGAAGCGTTCTTCAATCTTCTCCCAATTCGTCTCGTCTCATCTCATCTCATCTCACCTCGCCTCGTCTCGTCCCGCCTCGTCTGGCCTGGTTTGCCCGTGTTCGCCTGGTGCAATGCCGGGCCTCCCTGATGGAGTCGGGAAAGACATGGGCAGTGGCCAGGCGGCAAGCATGGGAGGGGAAAAAGAGCAGGAGCCACGAGGGCAAGGAGCATTGGTTACTGGGCAAGAGAGCGATTGCTACTGAGGGCCTACAGTTATATTCCTTTTGATGGCCCTTATCTGTGCGCCAAGTCAGGTCAGTTCATTGTTTCACTTTTGGTGGGCTGTTTTAAATGATTATAGCAATCTAAACTAACTGTTTTTAGATGGCCGTTTATCGCACCTAATGGCCTGATGTCCGAGCTGTATTGTCATTAATGCATTTTACTCAGCCTGTGCAGCCTTGGTCGTTTCCCTAAGCTGATTCCGATTATTTATGCGGAGAAACTAATGGCCTCGCGCTTAGGCCTAACTGGGGTGATCTGTTCCAATCCGATGAAAATGCATATTCAGTGTTTGCTTAACTGTCTAGGTTTTCAAACACAAAAGTCCTTTTTCACAGAAATGCATTTTAAGTTTCGATTTCCCAAAACAGCTTGTTCTGTGCTGCAGAGTCCAAGCTTTTAAAATCTTACAGGCTTTTGGTCACGAGGTGCGGACGCCATCTTTTGGGTACCCTTTTAAATTGTCCATAGGGTCCCTTTATTAATAACCTCGGGGAAACGTGGGAATTTTGCGAATCTTACACTCAGAACAAATCAGGTTAGCCTTGATTCAGCTTTTGTGTATCTTGATATTTATTATAACTATGTACTTTGAGGATATTTTAAAGAACAATTCATAATGTTTAATGCTGTGTTAAGAAATGTTCAAATAATTGTAAAGTGCAAATCAAATCCTATGGAGTACCACTGACCTCAGTCCCCAAATTCCCAACAGGCACAGGTACAGTTCTACACTAGGAGTTCTTGATATCTACCCTAAAGTTTTGACTCAATTTGCTACCCTCCCACTATTACACATATAATAAAGGAGGAGCAAAGCTAATTTATACCATCAATTTGCTGAAAATGCTGGTACCTACATTTTGAAATGTCTGTACCCAGGGCTTTAACTAAAGGTAGGCACTGAGTGCCAGTCAAACAATTAAGAAAGTAATAGCACCTTTCAAGATCTCAGGATGTCCCAAAGTGCTTTATAGCCAATGAGGTACTTTAGAGGCAAAGGCTGTGATTTTGCCAGTGCTCAGTGTTCAGTGGAATCGATTGGTGGCGGGACAGCTGTGAAATTTTAAATGATTGACAGTGGGTGGGGAACTCGCTGTCAAAACACGCACACCTGCAGCACGGTGGCATAGTGGTTAGGGGCAGCACGGTGGCATAGTGGTTAGCACTGTTGCCTCACAGCGCCAGGGACCCGGGTTCGAATCCGGCTTCGGGCGACTGTCTGTGTGGAGTTTGCACATTCTCCCCGTGTTTGCGTGGGTTTCCTCCGGGTGCTCCGGTTTCCTCCCACAGTCCAAAGATGTGCGGGCTAGGTTGATCGGCTATGATAAATTGATCCTTAGTGTTAGGGGGATTGAATACGGGGATAGGGTGGGATATGTGTTGATGTAGGGGTTACGGGGATCGGGTGGGATATGTGTCGGTGCAGGCTCGATGGGCCGAAATGGCCTCTATCTGCACTGGGGGGTTTCTGTGATTCTGTGACCTGCATTTCCCGATGTCGGGTCTGCCAGCACTGAGCAGACCCGACTGGCAGCGGCAGGGGACCCAATTCAAATCATTAGTGGCTTGTTTATAGCCACTTAACAATGCTTTTTTTCACAGCTTTTTAACTTTCACAGTTCTTGTTAAGTACGTGAATGATTGAGACACGGACCAGTAGGAGTGAAAACAAACAAGTCTTTACTGGTGGAAGTCAATCGCGAAACTAACAAACAGAGGCTCTCTAGCGTCTTTTATACAGGGGTGGTCACTGCCGGTACTGCAGTCTGAGACCAGTTATTCTCTTAAAGGTACATACACAACAATTCCTCCCCTTTTAGATAAACAGTACACAACATTCATTTAACAACTAAATGATAACGAATTACAATCACAATTACTGTTGCTAGATACATTGGTTAAGTTTAAGCAATTATAAGTTCAGTCTTTGAGGAGGCTTCCTGATTCTGTCTGGATAACGCCTCTTTGGGGTATCAGGTTCTTCTAGCAATGTTGCGTCGGGATCAATGTCTTTGTTTGGTTCATCTGCTTCCAATACTAACGGTTCTGCGGTAGCTGCAATTGGAACGTCAAGTTCATTACCAGGTGTATCAGATCGTGGTGTGGAGTTGACATTTTCCAGTGACTCTAGAATCTGGCCAGCATGGCGTCTTACAATGCTCTCCCCAACGTCCACGGTATACATGAGAGGTCCTTGTCGTGTACAAATCGTTCCTGGCTGCCATTTCTCATTGCAGTAGTCCCGGGCCAAAACTGGTTGACCTATCTTAAAACTCCTGGCCGGCCTTCCATTCATATTCTGAAACTGCCTGTTCTCCACATCTCTTCGGACGTTTGGCTTAACCAAATCCAAGCGACATCGTAGTCTTCGACTGAAGAACATCATGGCTGGAGTTTGGTTGGTAACCGCATGTGTCGCATTCCGGTAGGCAAACAAGAAGTTGTCCACCTTGTGTTGTAGGGGTATATCTTCATTACACATTGCCTTGATAGCCTTCTTGAATGTTTGGACAAACCTCTCGGCCAATCCATTAGTGGCTGGATGATATGGGGCAGATGTGTAATGCTTAACGCCATTGTTCTTTAAGAACCTCCGGAACTCTTCAGACACAAACTGTGGCCATTGTCAGAGCAAACCTGTTCAGGCAGCCCATTCCTGGCGAATATGGTTCGCAAAACTGTGATAGTTTTTTCCGTGGTGGTTGAGGACATTTTTATTACCTCTGGCCACTTTGAATGTGCATCCACCGCAATTAAAAACATCGAGTCCATGAAGGGACCAGCAAAATCAATGTGCACCCGTTGCCATGGAGATGAGGGCCACTCCCATGGATGCAGTGGAGCTTGTGGTGGGGCGTTATGGACCTTCTGGCATCCTGCACAGCTCTTGGTCATCTCTTCGATTTCTCTATCGATTCCCGGCCACCACACAAACGCTCTGGCTAAGTTCTTCATTTTTACGCCACCCAGATGACCCTCATGAAGCTCATTGAGTACTCTATCTGTCAACTTAGGTGGAATTACTGCTCTGGATCCACACATCAAGGTCCCTCTGCACACTGACAGCTGTTCTCTTCTCGGTGAGAATGCTGGCAGCAGTGGTTCGCCATCTGCTGGCCATCCCTTCACCGTTAAATCATAGACCCGTGATAGTGTCGGGTCATTCCATGTTTCCTTTTTTATGTTTGCATTCGTCACAGGGAGACATTCGACTATGGTCGAGTGGAATAACTCCATTGGGTCCACTGCAAGGTCTTCTTCTTCCACCGTCGGCAACGGTAGGCGTGACAACCCATCAGCATTTCCATGCTGTTTAGTTCCTTTGTACTTGATGTCATATTGGTGTGCCCCTAGGAAAAGGGACCATCTCTGCAGCCGTTGTGCCGTCATTATCGGCACGCCCTTCTGAGGGTTGAAAATGGAGACAAGAGGTTAATGATCGGTTAGTAGAGTAAATTTTTGACCGTGCAGGTTGTGATTGAACTTCTTCACCCCCACACTAGGCTGAGGGCCTCTCTGTCAATCTGAGCGTAGTTACGCTCGGCAGAAGTTAACGAGCATGACGCAAAAGCTATCGGCCTCTCTAACCCATCATGGAACTTATGTGACAGTACCGCCCAATGCTGTAGGGAGACGCATCGCACGCCAGTCTGATCGGCAGTGCTGGGTTGTAGTGAGCCAATACTTCCCTTGAAGTGATTAAGTCCTTACTCTTCTGAAAAGCACGCTTACAATCATCGCTCCATTTCCATGCCACCCCCGTTCGTAGCAGGGCGTTAAGTGGGTGCAAAATTGTCGACAAATTCAGCAAAAACTTATGATAGTAATTCACCAATCCGAGGAATGACCTCAGTTGCGACACATTTTCAGGTGCTGGGGCCTTAACAACCGCTTCAATTTTGTCAGGGGATTTATGTAACCCCTCTTCATCAATCACGTGGCCACAATACGATATCTGTTTCTTTAAAAATTCGCACTTGGGGCGGTTGGCTCGCAGCCCATGTTCCCGTAGTCTAGTGAGCACCTGTTCTAGGTTGTTAAGGTGTTCACTGTCATCTTCACCTGTTACAAGGATGTCGTCCAAGTAACACTGAGTCCCTGGAATCCCTTGCAGGACTTGTTCCATCGCGCTTTGCCATATCGCCGGAGCCGATGCTACTCCGAATACCAATCGATGATACTGGTAAAGACCTTTGTGAGTGTTTATCGTGAGATACTTCCTAGAGGACTCTTCAACCTCCATCTGCAAATATGCTTGTGCTAGGTCAATTTTTGTAAAACGCTTCCCTCCAGACAGTGAGGCGAAGATGTCTTCTATCCTTGGAAGAGGATATTGTACTGTGTGAAGGACAGGGTTCACCGTCACCTTGAAATCCCCACAGATGCGAATCTTCCTTGGCTCTCCGGACTTATTGCTTAACGTTTTCTTCATGACAGGAACGATGGGTGTCGCCCACTCGCTCCAGTCGACCTTAGACAACACGCCCGCCTTCTCCAGATTCTCCAGCTCTGCCTCGACGGCTGGGCGAATTACATATGGTACCGGTCTTGCTTTGAAAAACTTGGGAACTGCATTCTCTTCTATTTTTATCGAGGCGGTTATGCCTTTAAGCATGCCCAGTTCTTGTTGAAATACCTCTTTGGCGTTAGCTAAGATTGTTGACAATCGTCCAGGAGTGACGTCTTCATCTTTTTTACCATCCACCGTCATTGCATGAATGGAATGCCAATCTAAGTTTATCTTCCTGATCCATTCCCATCCCAATAACAGTGGTCCACCATTTGGCAGTATGTAGAGATACAATTTCCGTATTTTCTTGCCATTGTATTCGACAGGCACCCTTATTTTTCCTCTGGGGTATACTTTTTGCCCCATATACGTCGTCAAGACGATGGATGTCTCTCTCAAGGGTATGTGTGAAAATAGCCGCTCGTAGTCTCGTCGATTCATGATGGTTAGCGCTGATCCTGTATCCAATTCCATTTTAACTTGGGGCCCTGCTATCGTGAAGGTGACTCAAATGGTTCGGTGATCCTCTTTTGCGATTACATTGTGAAGTTTGAGACAGCTTAGTCTCCTGTTCTCGGATTCACTATCGCTCATCTGGTCTTCGGAACTACTGTCCGTCATCTTTTGTACTTTCCTGTACTTTTCCTTCGTAGTCTTTTTGTTGTCGCTGGTCTTCTTCCCAGACCTGCAAACTCGTGCAATGTGTCCAATCTTCCCGCATTGTCTGCATATTTTGTCTTTGGACCAGCAGTCCTTCTGGTCATGGTTAGTTCTGCCGCAGCGATAACAATTTGCAAATCCCCGTGTCATTTCGTAGGTGCCGTATTCCTGTGGTTTTTGTTGAATTTCTGCAGCTCCCCTGGCTGCTGCTTCATATGATACTGCCACGCTGAAAGCCTTATCTAGCGTCAGCTCTTTTTCTGAGAGTAACTTCTCCTGTGTTCCTTCACTCGGAGTCCACAGACAAATTTGTCCTGTAGGGTATCTGCCAGTCCTGCTCCGAACTGGCAGTGCTTTGATAGCTTGCGTAGTTCCGTAAGATACTCAGCATTGCTCTCATCTTTGTGCTGAGTTCTCCTGTGGAATTTAAATCTTTCTGCTATCAACAGCGGTGCAGGGTTTAAGTGTTCCTGTAGGACAGCAACAATTTCGTTAAAACTCTTCGCCTTTGGTTTGGCTGGAGTAATCAGGTCCCGCAATAAGCCGTACGTTCTAGCGCCCATTAAGTTTAGCAATATCGATGCCTTTTTCCCCTCCGCTATTTCGTTTGCCTCGAAATATACCTCGACTCTTTCCACATACGTGGTCCAGTCCTCTAATGTATTATCAAAAGCAGTGATACAGCCAGTCTTCGGCATCTTGTAAATCTAAAATGGCGCCTCCCGCGCTTTGCCTTCTTCCCCGATTTAACAAAATGGCGCCTCCCACGCTTTGCCTTCTTCCCGACGACTGATGTCAGACTAACTGGCCTGTAGTTCCCTGTTTTCTCTCTCCCTCCTTACTTGAATAGCGAAGTTACATTTGCCACCTTCCAATCCGCAGGGACCATTCCACAATCTAGTGAATTTTGGAAGATCAAAACCAATGCATTCACTATCTCTTCAGCCACCTCTTTTAGAACTCTAGGATGTAGTCCGTCAGGTCCAGGGGATTTGTTGGCTTTTAGTCCCATTAGTTTCTCTAGTACTTTTTCTCTACTTATATTAATTATGTTAAGTTCCTCACCCTCATTAGACCCTTGCTTCCCCACCATTTTTGGTATGCTTTTTGTGTCTTCTACTGTGAAGACAGATACAAAGGGCTCAATTTTAACTCAGCCATCAGGCGGGCTTTGAGGCATGGGGGGGGTTAAAATTGCAAAACCTGGGGGTCAGGACCACCCCCCGGCTGGTTCCTGACACCTAGCCATTTCAACCCAGGCGTGTCTGATGGTCCCGAATCAGTCCCGCCTGCAACAGGCGGGACTAGTCTTTAGGGCCCTTAAACAGCACTCATTGGCCTTTATAATCCCATTTTAACAAGCCCTTGCCTGTTTAACCCTTTTCCCACGTAAAACACGCCTGGTGGGGATCACGCCTGTGAAACCTGGCATGAGCACTATTGGCTTGCTGACTATCAGCTGCAGGTCAGCCGTTAAAGAGGAGATTTGATCAGCCATCATTTGCAGTTTCCAGGACTTTGTTGTTTCAGGCCTGGGGCAACTTTTACCAGGCTTAACCACACTTGTGGAAGGTTGGAGCCTCACACACTTCTCCAGTGTGACCTCCTGCGAAACCCCTCTCGCCACCCTCACTCAGCGCTTCCTCAACTGAGGCATCTACCAGAAGCATGGGAGGCGTTTTTTTCCTTCCCTTCTTGGCATTAGAGGATCTCCAGCCCCATTCGCGAAATGACACATGCCACAACTGCAGAAGTTGCCATCAGAATTTTTATGCAAAACAACTGATGACATTTTTACAGAATACCCAACATTTCACCCAAGTGACTACCCTTGTGACTATTTGTGCTTTATTTTCCTCTTATGTGTGCTCCTACGTAGTGGTTCTCCTGTGGCTTCAGCAGATGTGGAGGCCTCTTGCCTCTTGCTCACTTTCCTGCTGCTCCTGTCTCGACACCTTTGGCGGGTGTCCTTTGGGGTGGCGAGCCTGTGAGGGCTCGTCAGCAGTCTGCTGCTCCTGCTGCTGTGCAGGAGTTGAGACGTCTATCTCAGTTGTGTGTGGACTCCGGCGGGGCTCTGACCGAGGTCTCTGCAGTGGCATGGAAGTGTGAGCACTTGGAGAGGAGCCCCCACTTCCTTGAGGGCTGCCACCAACCTCCCTCTCATGGGTCAGGTCCCCCTTAGTGCCTACAAGTGGCTTGAGAGCACCTTGCTGCACATCAGGTGGGCCATGGGGACCCGTACCTGCAATGGCAGTCCTACTCAGAAGGACTTCCATGAAGATCTGGTTTCTCTGTTCAATAGATGCCCATCGATCCTCAAGAGATGTCATTCTATTCTGAACACTCAGCATGTTTTCCATACCCTGTCGACTAACCTCCTCCATGGCCGTAGCCCTCCTCTCCTCTACCATAGCCAGCCTTACCACAGAGGCAGCAATCATTTCCACGTAGGTAGCCATCCTTTCCATGTTGATGCGTTCATGCGCCAATGACTCCACAAAGGCTCTGCTCATGTTCGCTATGGACTCCTCCATTCGCTCCACACTCGCAGTGACCCTGGAGACAAAACCTGCCAGAGACTCCTGCATCTGTGCATGGAGTTCCATCACCTCTGATCTTACGGATGGACCCAGAGGCAGAGGGTCGACATGCAGCTGAGCCGAGCTGGCAGAGTCCTGCGCCCTCCGACGAGGACTCTCCACTGCTGTCCCAGTCTCCACAATCTGCTGATGCTCACTTGTGAGCTGTGATAGACCACGTGACAGCTCTACTCTATGTCCCGAACGTCCCCAGAAGGTGTGAGTGTCTACGCTGGTGCTGGGTGCGCTTATTTCTGCTGACACTGCGCCCTCAGAGGTTGCAGATTCCTCTGAGGAGTCTGGCATCTCAGGCTCTTCCTCCTACACACTGGGGACAGGGGCTCTCGATGGTCCTGTGGGGGAGTCAAGGAAAAAGTTAGAGCTGTGATGCCAAGGTTACATGCATATTGCATTTTGCAGATGATCATAAGTCCATCTGATGTAGCTTCAGAATCATTATCAGCGACTCATGCAATGCCAATGAGAGAGATGGAAAACTATTCTGTCACCAGCTTGCAGGGATGCACCTGTCTCTCCTTCCCCAACTTCCGCATCTATGTCAGCCCCGACAATCTCCAGGATGCCTTCCTCCCAGGGGGTGAGCTGGGCTAATGAGGGCGGCCCTCCTCCTGTCCTGGCTCGCTCTCTCCTGTTGTGAGCTCTCTTTTCCTGCAATGAGGGAGACAAGTGGAGGTTGAGTGAGAATGAAGGAGTGAGTGCAGAGATTGCATAGCATAGATACTTAGAAGGAGACAAAGATGGAGTGAGGTTGCAAGACCAAGGGCCCTCCCTGTGTGCTGTCAGTTGTGCTCAAAGCATCAGAGTGAGAGGGAGTGTGAGGGCTGCATGGTGGAACAGTTATGTGATTGAGCATAGAGAGAGAGGGAATGGGTAAGGGTGCATGGATGTGAGTGTCTAGTGGGATGTGGAGGAAGAGATTGCTAAAGCTGAGTGCTGGTGCGGAAAGGCAATGGGGATCAGATTGAGGGTGATGGAAACTTCATAAAGTACTTACTTTTCCAGTGCAATGAAGGTCATGGAATCTTTTCCTGCACTGCATCCAGGTGCGCCGTGTGTGCCCCAAGGAGTTGACTTCACCAGCCACCTGTAGCCACACAGCCTTGGTCTGACTGGAAGGCCTCGTCCTCCCTGAAGAAGGGAACAGGACCTCCCTGTGGGCCCTAGCACCATCCAGCAATGCCTGGAGTGAAGCCTCATCAAATTTGGGGGCAGCTCTTGCCCTCCCACTGGCCGTTGCTCCTGCAGGCTCCTGTGCCATCTCAATGTTGAAGTTTGGAAGCCTGCTGAAGAAGCAAGGCTTGCTGTGGACCTTAAAAGCAGCAGCAATGATGATGTCATATTCTGCGACTTTCTGACTGGAAATACTCAATTGCCAAGGCTTCCCACACGTTGGAAATCAATTGGCCAATTGAGTTAAAATTGCATCAATCTCACAGACCCATTTAGATTCATGTGGGAAACACTAAATTCGGGGAACCCGACAATTCCCCGCACCTGAGTTAAAATCAACCCCAAAATATTTGGTTAACATTTCTGCCATTTCATTATTTCCCCATAATAATTTCTCCTGTCTCAGCCTCTACGCAACCAATGTTTACTTTTGCTACTATTTTCCTTTTTGCATACTTGTAGAAACACTTACAATCTGCTTTTATATTTCTTGCTAGTTTTCTCTCATATTCTATTTTTCCCTTTTTATCAATTTTTTGGTCAACCTTTGCTGGTTTCTGAAACTCTTCCAATCCTCAGGCTTATTATTATTCTTTGCAACATTATAAGCTTCTTCTTTCAATCTAATGCTACCCTTAACGTCTTTAGTTAGCCACGGTTGGATCACTTTTCCTGTGGAGTTTTTGTTTCTCAATGGAATGTATTTTTGTTGAAAATTGAAATATTTCTTTAAATGTTAGGCACTGCTTATCTACCACCATACCTTTTAATCTATTTTTCCAATCTACCTTAGCCAACTCACCCCTCATACCTATTGGCTTTATTTAAGTTTAAGATTCTAGTTTCGTACTTAGGCAAGTCACTCTCAAAATTAACATGAAATTCTATCAAATTATGATCACTCTGCCCCAGAGGATACTTTACTATGAGATTGTTAATTAACCCTGTCTCATTACACAATAGAAGATCTAATATAGCCTGAGGTGGGAGGCCAGTGGCCATTGAATCAGCTGATGAGTTGACAGCGTCAAATGTCAGCTCAAACTCCCAGCTGATTCAGATATCTTCCCTTAAGCACTAGCATCTCTAAACTGCATTTCCATTACAGATTCAGGATGCTGCAAGACTTTATACAAGTCTCTATGCAGTCTGACCTCATTACCTCTCCCACCATTGACAGATCGCTTCGGTCATCTCTACTTCACCTGCCATCTATTCCATCAGCATGGGTGCACTTCATACTCTCTCACCTTGGTCCTCAGAATCTGACCACGATCAGCTCCAACACCAGTATCACCAGGCAAACCAGCAGCACCAACAACCACACCAACCTTCTCCACAATCACCTGATGCTGCACAGGACAGAGGGCATCAGTATCCTACCACATTGCTGCCCAGGACACCAGAGATGGCCAGATTTACTTCACTTGATGCTGCACACCCTGGCTGCCACATGATGCGCCAGGGTTGGCACCACCCCACACTAACAACATAAAACATCCCTACAATGTCAAGCTATTCCTTTCACACTCATCAGCATTGCGGGGGGTACCATTATGTCTCACCATTCACTGCAACTCACTAAGCCAGTCCCAAAGGTGCACACAAATCTGTCCAAGAACACAAAGTGTTGAAAATAAAGGTTTCAATGTTTGACAGCACATTAACAGAAACTTCACCTGAATATTGGCTAAGACACAAAATTGCTTACCATTGTGTGTTGTTAGTTGGTATGATTGGACTAGGATGAGGGTGAGTGTGAGAGGTGGCCAGTGAGATGGGGAAGTGATAATGTAGATAGAGAGGGATGGGTGGAGGTGCAAGTTAAATTGGTGTGAGTAAGGATGTGCAGGAGTAGGGTAGGGAAGGCAGATGATGGGGAGGTGATGAGTGGCACAGCAAGATGAGGCTGAGTGTGGCTTTGCAGTAACATTTTGTGATAGAAACATAGAAAGATAGAAGATTGGAGCAAGAGTAGGCCATTCGGCCCTTTGAGCCTGTTCTGCCATTTAATGAGATCATGGCTGATCTACTGAGATCATTGAAAGGTTTGCGCCACTGCAGCCTGGTCCTCCTGACAATATCCCTGCTTGTGTCCTCCTGTACAATGTGCAACCAGGCTGCGTTGTCTCCTGGGGAGGTCTCTTCCGCCCATTGAAAGGGAAGAGAACCTCCCTGCGTGCTGTGACTCCCTCCATAAGCATGTGGAGTGAGTCAAGGGAGAGCCTGGGTGCAGCCGTGCACCTTTGTGCAGTGATTGACAGTGTTTGCAGCACCTCAGTGCTGTAGAACACTGACAGCACAAATATCAAAGTAAATTTGCGCATGGTCCCTTTAAGGAAACCGTCTGATGATGCGTCATCAAATGACATCATCAGACCCACTTCCTTCAATTGGCTGGGAAACGCGCTGGGCGGGCCTAACAAGCCCAATCAGGGAAAAGTCATGTTGGAGGCCGGGATGGAGCCAACAGCAGGGCCGAGACCGGCCACCGACATCGTTCGTCATGGACACACCGACGCAGGGAAGTCGCGGCCATATTCACTATTCTAATATAGGATGTTGATAAATTTACTCTGGTTTCTTTTAAATGTGTAAATAATAAAATATGCTATGACTGAATGCTGTAGCCCTGTTTGGCAGGTTGCTGAGGAATCCATTATGGTTGGAAAAATCCAACAAGACCTATCGACCTCCAAACCGGAATTTGCAATATGGCCTCCCAGTGGGGAAGAGTAGAGGCCAGGAGTGCAAATTCATAAAATTACTCCTCACAAGCACTAATTTAACAACCATCAAGTGAAACTAGATGTTAAAGATGTTTCTCCCCATTGACTATGTGGAATAAAATCCCTGTGAAAACAGTGAGTGTCCTGACAATTACGTGCTTTAATTAAAAAGAACCGGATATATATCTGATTAGGAACAGGTTATAATGCTAAGAACAGACAGAAATGATCGAGGAATCCATGGAAGGTGCTGGCTCCTGCTCTGCTAGAACAGAGGTTTCCTGAGCCCCCCTTCAGCGATTAACACCTCATGCGCATACCCCCAACCTAACTCTTCTTTCTAAAGAACTTTTATTTTTGTATGGAAAAAGAGGATTTAATTTACTCGGCTGACATAACATATCACTCAAAACAGAAATAGCACAATACCACTACTAGCCTACTGAATAAACTTGAACATGAAAGAATGCTTGATGACTTACTCTTGTCTCAGTGAATAGGGGATGCCTGTTTGCTGTTGGCGTACAATTTGTGGAATCTCAGTTTGATTTTGGAGAGTTTCAACCACAAATTAATCTTGACATTCAAACAGCTTCTATACTTGTTATCGATGTAAGTGATGAAAATCCCATTTCACACAGATATGTTAATGCATGGAAGGACATACAATGTTGCAAAGATTAGTGATAGGCTAGAAGATTGGGAAAATTTTAGAAACCTGCAAAGGATGACTAAAAACATAATGGCCCAGAACTTGGTGTAGGGGGCTTGCCGCACGTGCAAGCCCCCGATGTGCGCTCACCCTGCGCGCCGACATCTGAAACCTGGCCCGCAGTGGATTTCCTTTCAGTGGCCGGGTTCTGATGTCGGCGCGCTGTGCTAACCTGACCCAGCGGCGTAGTTAGTGCGATGTGCCGGCTGGGATCAGGTGAGCACTGTTCAGCCAATCAGGGGAGGGGAAACTTCATTCATAAGTTTGAGAGTAAGAACTGTCAAACTCATGAGAAGTACTGCACCCCAAAACACAACTTAAACTTTAAATAAATTTTTTAAAAACATCCCAATCATTAAATTAAGTATAAATAAGTTAAAAAAAATAATTTAAACAATAATTTTTTTTTTTGAAAAAAATAAATTTTTAATAAAAAGGGTCTAAAACTAAACTTACCTTATTGTAGATTCTTTAAAATAATAAACCTGTGGGAAAAAAAATTCTAAATTGCACTAAAACACCACTTACCTGTAAAAATAAATACTTACGTGTGCTTTTTACAAGCGTAAAGACCGGAGGCCTTTACACATGCGCAAATCCCCCAAAACAGAGGAAATCCAAGACGCACGCGCTGCCCCCTACAGCGCACGTGCTAGCCTCTTCAACTCTTGGGTGAGAGGAGAGGAAATGCCGGTTTTCAGCACAAGCGCTGTGCATGCTGAAAACCAGCATTTCCTCCGGCCAGACGCGTGAGTACCCCTTCCGTACTCACGCGTTTGGGGAGGAATTTCTGCCCCAATAAAGAGGGACAAAATAGCTTATGAGAGTAAACTAGCAAGAAATATAAAAACTGGCAATAAGAGCTTCTACACGTATATAAAAAGGAAGAGAGTAGCTAAAGTAAATGTTGGTCCCTTAGACGACGAGACAGGGGAAATTATAATGAGAAACAAGGAAATGGCAGAGGCATTGAACAAATATTTTGTATCTGTCTTCACAGTAGAGGACACTAAAAACATCCCAATAATAGTAGAAAACCAAGGGGCAAAAGGGAGGGAGGAACTTCAAACAATCACTATCATTAGAGAAAAAGTGCTAGGCAAACTTATGGGTCTAAAGGCTGAGAAGTCCCCATGACCTGATGGCCTGCATCCTAGGGTCTTAAAAGAACTGGCTACAGAGATAGTGGTCTGGATATTCCAAGCTTTGAGGAGGCGGGCATGGAGGTGGGACAGCTGGTAAATTCGGAGAAAGTGGGGGCGGATGGCAAACCCGCCCCCATCACTCCTCTGTGCCCTTTTGCCAGGAGGCGGGAAGGTGTGCGGCTTCGGGTCCTGTCTCCTGGAGGTGGGAAAGGCATTTAATCCTTTTAACTGCCTGTTAACAGGTAGTTAACAGGCAGAAAAAAGGATTAGTGCCATTTTACCTTCACAGGTGAAGGCTTCCTGACCTCGGAGAAGCCCGTCGGGTTGGAGGAGACGTGAAGGAGGTCTGTGGTGGTCGGAGACACCTGGAAGTAAGATGTAGAGGTGAGTGATGGGTGCAAGTATGGAGTGGTAAGTATGCAAGGTGAGTGATAAGTTTTAAAAAATGTTCACTTACCTTGTTTTCTTCCTACAGCCTTCAGCCGCGCTGGATCGGGAGAGCTGACATCCTCCTTGTCAATTTCACAGACTGGCTTTTGGATCCTCCGAACCAACAGCCATGTAAAATTTACAAAGTTTGAAGGTTTGATGAGTCCTGAACACAAGGACTCATCAAACTAAAGAGAATGCTAGTGTTTGACAGCTTCACAGAGCTGTCAAATGCTGACATTTCTTCTTTCAAGAAGTCTTGACAGATGGCACGTCTGATGTTGATGTGTTCTGTCAATGACTTCCTCCCTAATTGGTCTGCTGAGCCCACAGGGTGGGCTTAACAAGTTCAATCAGGGGAAAAACCCTCTGGTTGGTCAGACAAGGATGGAGGCGGGACATTGACCCAACAAGCAGCAGTCCCGCCTCCAACTCATCTCCATTCACAAAATACAGCCCAGTGGATGCATTGGTTGTAACCTTCAAAAATTCCCTTAATTCTGGAAAAGTCCCAGCGGATTGGAAAACCGCGAATGTAACGCCCTTATTCAAAAAAGCAGGGAGCCAGAAAGCAGGAAACTATAGGCCAGTTATCCTAACATCTGTCATTGGCAAAATGCTCAAATCCATTATTAAGGAAGTAGTAGCAGGGCATTTAGAAAATCATAATACAATCGGACTGATTCAACATGGTTTTATGAAAGGGAAATCGTGTTTGACATCTATTAGAGTTCTTTGAGGAGGTAACGAGCAGGGTGGATAAAGGGGAACCAGTAGATGTAGTGTATCTGGTTTTCCAAAAGGCATTCGACCAGGTGCCACATAAAAGGTTACTGCATAAGATAAGAGCCCATGGAGTTGAGGGTAATATATTAGATTCGATAGAAGATTGGTTAAATAACAGAAAACAGAGAGTCGGGATAAATGGGTCATTTTCAGGATGTAACTTGTGTCGTGCCACAGAGATCAGTGCTGGGGCATCAACTATTTTCAATCTATATTAATAGCTTGGATGAAGGAAGAGAGTGTATTGCAGCCAAATTTGCAGATGATACAAAGATAGGTGGGAAAGCAAGTTGTGAGGAGAACATAAAGGCCTAGAAATTCAGTGAGCTGCACCACCCGTTAGCGCGCTAAGAGGGCACTTAGTGGGTTGTACACCACTGGCCACACCTCCCGCTAAATTTAGCGGGATGCTAGCTGTTAGCACTGCGCCGCTACCAATGACATCATGGTGTGCGCAGCACCCTGCTACCGCCCCGATCGCGAAATTTAGTAGCGCCCCCTGCTTTAACGCCGGTCGCAATTTGCGACTGGCTCAGGGGGCCCTACCTGAGACGGTAGAGGCGCTGAGGTGTGGGGCGGCCATTTTTTTTGCTGGCCACCTGCCAGCACCTCTCCGCGCCGCCGTCCCCGGCCTCCTGAGCCCACCCCCCGCGGAGTGCCGGCTGTGTCCCAAGAGCCCGGCATTTGTCCTCGGTGCCGGGCTCTTTTGCCGGCACTCACGTTCGTCGTCTGCGCTGCAGCAGGCCCCTCCCCTTTAAGAAGGGGAGGAAGGCCTGCAGTACCGCAGCACGCCAAGCCACAGCGTATGGCACTGCGGCACGTTGTGCTGCGATCTTCAGTTGCAGCGCCCCAAGAGGGATGCGGGGCACCTCGAGCAGCGCCGCGCTTCCCTCTGGGGCGCTCAAACTGAATTTGCAGCGGGCGGCCGTGACTATTTCCGGGGCGGTACTTCCGGCGGCTTGGCGAGGCTGGCGCCCCAAACGGGGCGCCACTGAATTTCTAGGCCAAAGAGTCTGCAAAGGATATAGATAGGTTAAGTGAGTGGGCAAAAAATTGGCAAATGGAATATAATGTGGGAAAGTGTGAAGTTATCCACTTTGGTAGGAAGAATAGAAAAGAAAAATATTATTTAAATGGAGAAAGACTACAGAATGCGGCGGTACAGAGGGATTTGGGTGTCCTCGTACATGAAACACAAAGGCCTAAAAATTCGGTTGATTTTAGCCTTCCATTAGCGCCCTAATGGGGTGCAAAGCAACTAGCGCCTGGGTGCGGTGCCACCAATGCCTCCAGCAAAATTCAGCAGGAGGTTGGCGGCGGTGGTAAACATTAGCACCCCGCAGCACTGCGCCACCGGCAATGATGCCATCACCATGTGCAGCACCCCGCTTGCGCCCCGGCAGCAATCTTCAGTATCGCCCCCTGACTTACCGCCGGACGCTATGTCCGACGGGGTCATTGGGGCCTACCTGCGGCCAGGGCGGCGCTAATTAAAGGGAAGGTGCTGGGCGTCCATTTTTGTTGCTGGCCGCCTGCCAGCACCTTCCCCCTCTCCCCCTCTGCCGTCCCTGCCCTCCTTTACAGCCACCTCCCCCCCCCGCCCCCCGCGAAGTGCCGGTTGCGCTCCATGAGCCCAGCACTTCTCTTGAGTGCCGGGCTCTTTTGCTGGCATTCCGATCCCTGGTGGCCCCGGGTCGTGCTGCGCTAGGCCACTCCCCTTTAATAAGGGGAGGAAGGCCTACAGCACCGCGATGCGACGTGCCGCAGAGCATGGCACTGCAGCACATAGCGCTGTGAAATTCACTCG
Organism: Somniosus microcephalus; assembly: GCF_052327205.1. Taxonomy (NCBI): domain Eukaryota; kingdom Metazoa; phylum Chordata; class Chondrichthyes; order Squaliformes; family Somniosidae; genus Somniosus; species Somniosus microcephalus. Next base: position 82,366,895 of record NC_140996.1, on the reverse strand, counting down.
CAGCGTCCCAAGAGGGAGGCGGGGTGCTTCCAGTAGTGCCCCGCCTCCCTCTTGGGGTGCTACCGGTGAATTTCGGTTGCCAGGGTGCTAAAATTAGGGCCCCGGCGAAGTTAGCACCCCAAAGGGGGCACGACCCAATTTTTCCCCCAAAATTGCAGGGGTGATGGGTTGGCGCGTGCGCCCAGTCAGTTATGCCCCTGACTGTCTGTGAGTGGTTCGAATCGCTCCCACACCCCTGGGTTCTAGACACCGGACTTAGGTACAGGCAGCGATACAGAAAACTCGAGTAGACAGGTGGTTTGGTGTAAGAAAACCAAGATTTTATTAAAACAAAATAAAACAGTCTTATGAGAAGTCACTAGTATAAAATACAGGCAAATACAAAATAACCATATACTTATACAGGGAATGGGGAACACACCGCACATCGAGGGAAAACAAACTACGTTAACAATCCCCTTATTCTTATCCCACCCCTACACCTAACTAGATTAAGCTATGAGGGGCCAGAATTCATGCTCACCAATCCAAAGCAAAGCCAGCTGTTTTAACGGATGCGGGTTTTGCGGTTTGGTCTTCTGTTCCTTTAGGTACCCCGTCGCCACGTGGTCTCAGAGTGCGGTGCTGGAGCTGCTGCTGCAACACACCTTTCTTCTCCTCAGCTACCGTCGTCGTCTCGTCGCGATGGGTTCTCTTCTTCTTCTCCCTCGGGTGGTCGTCGGCGGTAACGTTGTGTCTATAGGGCAGTTGGCAGTCTTTACTGCTTAGATTTTCCTACCCAAGCGTCAAACACCAGTATATTCGTTGTGGCGTAGACACATGCGTTTATTCGCAGTGTTCAACAAGATTTTGCCTCCCCAAGCGCCAGCTTATAACTAGGCGCTTGGCCTTTATCGATACATTTTTCGCTGCCCTGCTCTGCTCTTATCGAGTTGTTACCTTCTTCTTCATCTCTACTCATCTCATCTCGTTCGCCTCGTTTCCTCTGCCCTCTCTCGTGGTCCGGGTGTCCTGGGTGACTTTGGACTCGGGTCTCATTCCCCTCCCCTGCGCTTGGTATGGATGTCCTTGACTGTTGAAAATTTGCTGCGGGGAGCGAGGAGAGAACCCGCCATGAGGCCAGGGCACAAGTACGGGCGGCGGCAGCCCAAGGCCCGACAAGAGGTCAGAGTCGAGAGAGCAGAGAGCAGAGTCAAAAAGAGCGATTGCTACCCGGGGCCTACAGTTATACTCCTTTCGATGGCCCCTTATCTGCGCGCCAAATCAGGTTAGTTCATTGTTTCAATTTTGGCGGGTTGTTTTAAATGATTATAGCAATCTAAGTTAACTGGATTTAGATGGCCATTTATCACACCTAATGGCCTGATGTCCGGGCTGTATTGTCATTAATGCATTCTTAATCGGCCTGTCCAGCCTTGATGGCTCCCATAAGCTGTTTCCGATTATTTATGTGGACAAACTACTGGCCTCATGTATCGGCCTAACTGGTTTTGATCTGTCTACAATCTGGCGTAATGCATATTCAATGTTTGCTGTCTGTTTTTCAAAACACAAAGTCCTTTTTCACAGAAACTGCATTTTAAGTTTCGATTTCCCAAAGCTGCTTGTGCTGCCACAGAGTCCAAGCTTTTAAAAATCTTGCAGGCTTTTGGTCATGAGGTGCGGATGCCATCTTTTGGGTACCCTTTTTAAAATGTCCATGCAGGGTCCCTTTTATTAATAACTTTGGGGGAATGTGGGAATTTTGCAAATCTTACAAAAGTTAACATGCAGGAATTAGGAAGGCAAATGGAATGTTGGCCTTTATTTCAAGGGGATAGAGTATAAAAGTAGGGAAGTCTTGCTACAACTGTACAGGGCACTGGTGAGACCACACCTAGAATACTGTGTACAGTTTTGATCTCCTTATTTAAGGAGGGATATACTTGCATTGGAGGCAGTTCAGAGAAGGTTCACTAGGTTGATTCCTGGAATGGAAGGGTTGTCTTATGAGGAAAGGTTGAGCAGGTTGGACCTATACTCATTGGAGTTTAGAAGAATGAGAGGTGATCTTATTGAAACATGTAAGATTCTGAGGGGGTTGGACATGGTAGATGCTGGGAGGATGTTTCCCCTCGTGGGGGAACCTAGAACGAGGGGGCATAGTCTCAGAATAAGGAGTCGCCCATTTAAGACGGAGATGAGGAGGAATTTCTTCTCTCAGAGGGTCGTGAATCTTTAGAATTCTTTACCCCAGAGAGCTGTGGAAGCTGAGTCATTGAATATATTCAAGGCTGAGATAGACAGAGTTTTGAGCTACAGGGGAGTCAAGGATTATGGGGACTGGGCAGGAAAGTGGAGTTGAGGCCAAAACCAAATCAGCCATGATCTTATTGAATGGTGGAGCAGGCTCGAGGGGCCGAATGGCCTACTCCTGCTCCTATTTCTTATGTTCTTATGTTCTTATGACAAGTATTTTAACGGCTCTTTGGGACAACTCAGGAACTCTTTTTGAATTGAGAGCCAAAACTGATCAAGAGGCGTAGCTTTAAAAACAGAATCATCAGCATCGTCAATCAAATTCTCTTTTAGACTCACGGCGATCTTGGCCTTTTCTACAAAGTCTTTTGAAAAGGGATTTTTAACCCAGCTGAAATCTGCAGTCATAATAACAGAAGACAATTTTGGAAATATAGTTACATTGTCTTGTAAGACATAGCTACTACATAGCAAAAGCTTTTTTGGCAAATCTCTTCAAAGTGCATGGTGAAAATGTCACTATTCTTGTTAAGTATGTGTATTGTATTGAACAATTAACACAAAGACTTAAACGTATAACTCAAACAGGTCTTTACTGGTTGGAGGTAGGGACTATACATAGGTCTTTACTTCATGCCCACAGGCGGGAACTGAGGGGGATCAGTACCCACAGTACTATTTATACCCCTATGGCCAGGAGTGGTACTGCGTATCACTACGCCCAACAAGTAGTGCAGTCCTGTCCATAGGTTCAAAGTAGCACACATATTACATACACAACAATTCTTACCTTGCAAAGAAAATTAAGCCTGTCATATATATCAGCCAAATAGCCCAGGAAAACCTCAAAGCATTGATGGTGAAATGGTGATTCCAAATCGATCATAGACATGCGGCACTCCTCCCTTAGTTTGCAGATTCTTGACAAAACTTTTTAACAGACAATAACTTATCTTCATCTGTCCTTTCAGTTGAAAGAGCTTTTGTTGGAAAAAATCTTGTGGTTTATCTTTGAGGGCAGGATGTTTGGTCTCCAAATGTCATTTTAGTTTGCTTGCCATCGATCTTGCTATCCTGAGCAAGAACTTCAGCACAACTAACACATTGCGGTCGAGGATTTTCATCAGAACTAGTAAATGTGAATCTAAAGTCCAAGTAGCAATGATTGTATTTCCTATTTTTTTTTGTCAGACTCTACCTGTTCCTACCATGACATCAACGTCCTCAACGTCACTCTTCAAAAAGCATGACAATCGTTCACAATTGTCAGGTCAGTTATATAGCATGCTGGAGCTAGGGATGTTCAGAAAACTTTAACTTCAAATGGCAGATCAGTGCAGAAATCAATTCAAGTAAGAATCATCTGGACTGAAAGGAAACTAATATTACCTGCAACTACCACCAGTGCAGTCTCACCCCACCTTCCTATCTCACTATGGTACACTGGCAATCAAAAGTCTGTGTTTCTTTACATTTTAAGGAAATTGAGCAAATTTAAATTTCAATTCAAAGAAAATGCAGTCAAAAAATCCATTCGGAATATCAGTGGAAAAGCTTTTCCTGCCTGTAAGACTCCTTCCAGATGGTGCTGTTGCCTGGAACTCAGACCCATTCAGATTCAGTTACTTGTTGTTCCAGAGCCACTGGAGCTTTGGACTGTGTGAGATCTGTTGCCCATTGGTGAACTAAATGTGATTTCTCTAAAACTCCCTGTGATTCCAGAAGCCACATTTTTACACTTGTCTATAGCTGCACTTGTGTTTTGTCACCCAAAAAACACCTAGCTTGCTGTTATACTCATGCAAACTTAATAAATTAGCACTGTGTTCGAAATAAGAACATAAGAAATAAGAGCAGGAGTAGGCCACACGGCCCCTCGAGCCTGCTCCGCCATTCAATAAGATCATGGCTGATCATCGACCTCAACTCCACTCTCCCAGCTGATCCCCATATCCCTTGATTACCCAAGAGTCCAAAAATCTATCTATCTCAGCCTTGAATATATGCAAAGACTCAGCATTCACAGCCCTCTGAGGCAGAGAATTCCAAAGATTCACAACCCTCTGAGTGAAGAAATTCCTCCTCATCTCAGTCTTAAATGACCGACCCCTTATCCTGAGACTATGCCCCCTAGTTCTAGATACTCCAGCCAGGGGAAACAACCTCTCAGCATCTACCCTGTCAATCCCCTTCAGAATCTTGTATGTTTCAATGAGATCACCTCTCATTCTTCTAAACTCCAGGGAGTATAGGCCCATTCTACTCAATCTCTCATCATAGGACAGCCCTCTCATCCCAGGAATCAATCTAGTGAACCTTCATTGCACCGCCTCCAAGGCAAGTATATCCTATAGCTAGAACCTGTCCACACCAAGTGCAGAACTTTCAACTTTAGGGAGTACAGTGGATGGTAGTGGATCAGTCTCCTGTTATACACCCTGCCTGATTTTTGTTTCCATTGACTTCAATGTAAAGGTAAATCGAACGAGGTGTATAACTAGCGAAGTTGAAAATTCCGCCCTAAATGTCTATGTGTATTTAATTCCAGTATGGTTCATGTACAGAGATTAGGAGCAGAAATACTGGCCAATTTTTCCTTGCTTAACCCAGAAGCATTACACTGGCTGAATTCAGCTACCACAGGACAGACTGGTGTTCAAACCTGGGACAGTCCAGGTCAGTACAGCCGAGACATAAGAATCTTTGGCTTCAATGACGGCACGCCCATTTTTATGGCAATACACAGGCATAAGAACATAAGACATAAGAACATAAGACGTAGGAGCAGGAGTAGGTCATTTGGCCCCTTGAGCCTGCTCCGCCATTCATTAAGATCATGGCTGATCTGATCTTGGCCTCAATTCCACTCCCCTGCCCATTCCCATAATCCTTGACTCCCTTAACTTTCAAAAATCTGTCTATCTCCACCTTAAATATATTCAATGACCCAACCTCCACAGCTCTCTGGGGAAGAGAATTCCAAAGATTCACCACCTTCTGAGAGAAGAAATTCCTCCTCATTTCCAATTTAAAAGGATGTCCCCTTATTCTGAAATTATTCCCCCTAGTTCTAGATTCCCCCACGAGGGGAAACATCCTCTCTGCATCTACCCTGTCAAGCCCCTTCAGTATCTTATATGTTTCTATAAGATCCCTTTTCATTCTTCTAAACTCCAATGAGTATAGGCACAACCTGCTCAACCTTTCTTCATAAGGCAACACCCACTTCTCAGGAATCAACCTCGTGAACCTTCTCTGAACTGCCACCAATGCAAGTATATCCTTCCGTAAATAAGGAGACCAAAACTGTACGCAATACTCCAGGTATGGTCTCACCAATACCCTGTACAGTTGTAACAGGACCAGGACCGCATCCAGGAGCTGTGCTGCCACCTTGGCCACTGCTACCCTCCCTCCCAATTGCCCCTTCCCGATCGCTCCCTTCTTGGTTGACTCCCTCTCCTGATCCCCTTTAAGGACTTACTTGAGGGCTGCTGTCAGCAACGCAACGGCCCAATTTTCGAGGCCTCTTCCTTGACGAGCTGCCTGAGGATGCACATTATTTTCCGCAATTCACCAGTTCAATGATAATGAGGCCCAATATTAGGTATGCTTCAGGCCTATCCGTTCAGACACAGGGTTCATTCCCTGCGCATCCGGTTTTGAGTGTGAACAAATTTTTGCCCCATTATCTCTGAACCATCAGGATGGCTTACAGGAGGGTTTTGGCTGTACTTTCCCCTCGAAGTAAATAAGGTTAATCTAAACAATGAGCACCTGCCCTATGCTTAAGTGACAACAACTCTTATGCAATCAGTTTTTCAGAACTCTTAATATTAATCAGCTAGAAACACTTGTTTATTGTTCCTTCCATTAAACATCGGGTGAATATCAGATAACAAAGTAGGAAGTCAATCAGCTGCAGCATTGCAATCTCAAAGTTCTAAGAAATGTGTCTGACACAGCTGGCCTTTGGGGAAACAACAGCAGATAATGATTTGAATACTCATACAGCTGATAGCTGAAATACATTATGTCACTAATAATAGTCCTGTGCACTATTGGCTTTGGGTGCAATTTCTCTCACTTATGTAATCCACAACTAACCTTTAATCAAACCACATTAGAGAGCACCAAAGATATCTCATTGATAAGGAAACTATATGTATAGTTATCTGGGTTGTTATGGTTGGGGTTGTCCACCGGGTGGTGCTGTAGCCAATGCTGCTGCTAAGGTCGGGGGTTTTACTTCCTGTTAAGGTCAGCAAAGGTCGAATGCCAGGATGCAGGCCTGATGTATGTGTTTCCCAGTTGTTAACAAAGTACTCGTGTTAATTCTACGATGTCGCCTCTTTGAGTCCTTGTTCCACTTAATGGATTTATCACATTTGGCGATGAAGTAACTAAAGGACCCTGAATAACGAAGAAAAGTCTGCTGGGACGTTTAAACAACAAAATTACAAGCTACAGTTAGCTACCAGTTGGAAAAGAGCATGGCTGCCACGGTAGGAACGGTCTCCACTTTTGATATTCAAGCACAAACTTGGGAGGAATACTGTGAAGTGTTGGGTTATTTTTTCGAAGCAAATGAAATAAATGATGCCGGAAAAAGGAAAGCCATTCTGCTTAGTTCAGTGAGAAGCCAGACCTACAGTTTGATGAGGAATCTGCTCAGTCCTGAAAAGCCTGGAGACAAATCATTTGGTGAATTAGTGGCCTTGCTAAAAGGACATTTCAACCCTAAGCCTAGTGAGATTGTACAGCGGTTCAAGTTTAATTCAAGGAACAGAAAAGAGGGAGAGAGCGTAATGGACTATGTAGCGGTGTTGCATAAATTAGCACAAGATTGCAATTATGGGAACAACCTGAAGGAAATGCTGTGAGATAGGCTAGTTTGCGGAATTATGGATGACCGAATGCAGCGTAGATTATTATCCAAGACTGGGCTTACTTATGAAAAAGCATTGGAAATTGCTCAAGCCATAGAGACAGCGAACCGAGATGTAAAAGAAATACAGGGTTCAGACAGGGCTAATGCTATGCAAGTTGCAGGTCAGGTTGTTGTACACAAGTTGAACATGCATCAGAAACCACAACGTGAGCATGTGAAGGCATGTTATAGATGCAAGGGCGATCACCTGGCGAGTGAATGCCGGTTTCTGGAGGAAAAGTGCTACAAGTGTGGGAAACAAGGGCACATAAAACGAGCTTGCAGGGCGAAATCACCTGTGGAGGAATCCAAACCAAAAGGGGGAGGACAACAAAACCAAGGGAGAGAAGTGAAAAAACATGGAGCACACCACATCAGCGGGGAAGCTGAGGAAGAAGAGGACATGTTCATAATGTATAGCATGTTAGAGAACATTCCAAAAGTGGTTCCTATCACATTGCAACTGACAGTAAATGACTCTAAGGTGAACTTTGAAGTGGATACAGGGTGCGGCGTGACCATAATGAACAAGGCAGAGTACTCAAAATTGTGGAACCGTGCAAAAGTTCCAGAGTTAAAGCCTTGCTCCCTGCATCTTAAAGCATATACAGGTGAACAAGTAGTGACATTAGATGCAGCTAAGGTAACTGTGCAACACAGGGACACAGTGGAACAGCTACCTGTAGTTATAGTATCGGGTACCGGACCAAACCTGTTAGGTCGGGGCTGAATAAAAGAACTTAAATTAGACTGGGGAGCAGTACATCAAATAAATGCGGGCAAACAGTTGACTTTGCAAGAAGTGTTGAGTGAACATGAGAATGTATTCAAGGAGGAACTTGGCACATTTAATGGCCCCCCAGCTAAGATTTATGTAGACAAGGAGGCACCGCCAAGGTTTTTTAAACAACGACCTGTGCCTTATGCCATGAAGCCAAAGGTAGAGGCTGAGCTTGACCATCTATTGAGAGAGAACATACTGGAGCCAGTGAAATGTTCGGAATGGGCAGCTCCCATAGTACCTGTTTTAAAACTGGACAATTCGGTAAGACTCTGTGGAGACTACAAATTGACAGTCAATCGGGTGTCCAAACTAGAGCAGTATCCTATTCCCAAAACAGAGGATCTCTTTGCAAACCTGGCTGGAGGAAAGAAATTCACAAAGTTGGATATGAGTCATGCCTACTTGCAGATTACACTGGATGACGAATCAAAGAAGTATGTCACCATAAATACACACAACGGCTTGTTTACATATAACCGCTTACCATTTGGTGTCTCATCTAGTCCAGCTATCTTCCAGGGGACAATCAAAGGTGTACTGCAAGGGATTCCACATGTTTCCATCTATCTGGATGACATTCTGGTGACGGGAAGAACCGACCAGGAGCATCTGAGCACTCTGAGAGAGGTACTACAGAGATTGGAGAGGGCAGGGTTCCGGCTCAAGAGGAGTAAGTGCACTTTCCTGGGGAATGAGGCAGAGTTCCTGGGACACAGAATGGATGCCACCGGGCTCCATCCACTCAAGGAGAAGGTACAAGCACTGCAGGACACCCCTGCTCCAACAAATGTGGCTGAGTTAAAAGCTTACCTGGGACTGTTGAACTATTATAACAGGTTTTTACCAAACTTGTCAACAGTGTTAGCACCTCTTCACAAAATACTGTGCAAGGAGACACAGTGACAGTGGGGAGAGGAGCAGGGGGTTTCATTTGAACAGTCCAAGAAACTGATGCTGTCGTCGGATGTGCTGGTTCACTACAATGCAGAGAAAGACATCATTCTTTCTTGTGAAGCTTCACCTTATGGGGTGGGGGCAGTTCTTTCACACTGCATGGAAGATGGAACTGAAAGACCAATAGGGTTTATGTCCCGAACTCTAACACCAGCGGAAAAAAACTATTCCCAGTTAGACAAAGAGGGGTTCGCAGTAATATTTGGGTTACAGAGGTTCCACAAGTACATATATGGCAGGAAGTTCACCATATGCACCAATCATAAACCTCTTCTCTCTCTTTTCAATGAAATGAAAGCAGTTCCACAGATGGTGTCACCCCGGATCCAGAGGTGGGCCGTGACGTTGAGGGCATATGAGTATGTCATCGTCTACAAGGTGGGCAAGTACCATGGGAACACAGATGCCTTGAGCCGTCTTCCACTGCCAGGCACACCTATCCGTGCAGCTCCAGAGGACAGAGTGTTGATGCTGGAGGACACTGACATGGCACTTGTGACTGCAGAGCAAGTAAGAACGTGGACAGGTAAAGATCCAGTACTGTCTAGAGTTCAAGAATATGTGGTGAGGGGATGGCCACAGCATCCGGAAGGGGCTGACTTCACACCCTACTGTGTCAGGAAAACAGAGCTGAGTGTGCAGGATGGTTGCGTGTTGTGGGGAGCACGAGTGATTATTCCACAGCCAGCATGACAGTCTACCCTAGAGCAACTACATCAGTGTCATCCTGGGGTCTCACGTATGAAAGCCTTGGCTAGGAGTTACTTGTGGTGGCCAAAGCTAGATGAGGAGATAGAAAATCTAGTCAAGACATGCAGCACCTGTCAGGAACACAGGAAGGCACCAGCAGCAGCTCTTCTCCACCCCTGGGAGTGGCCGGATAAACCATGGAGAAGATTGCACTTGGATTATGCGGGTCCATTCATGGGAAAGATGTTCCTCATAATCATTGATGCACATTCCAAATGGATGGATGTTTATCCTGTAAATTCTGCTTCCGCGACCACTACTATAGATTGCCTGCGTCGGAGCTTCAGTAATCAAGGGCTACCGGAGATCGTGGTGAGTGACAATGCCACTTGTTTTATGAGTACAGAGACAAAAGAATTCTTGAGAAAAAATGGCATAGTGCAGGTGACCTCGGCTCCATATCATCCATCCTCAAATGGACTTGCGGAGAGAGCCGTACAAACATTTAAAGAGATGATGAAAATAAGTGCAGAAGGGAGTTTAGCAGCCAAAGTGTCACGGGTTCTGTTCAGCTACAGAATAACACCTCAATCCACCACAGGACTCTCTCCTGCTGAGATGTTATTAGGTCATAGACTACGCTCCACTCTTGACCTTGTCCACCCAGACCTAAAACGGAAAATGGAAAACAGACAAAACAAACAAAAAGAGAACTATGACAAAAGAACAAAGAGCCGAAGTTTTGGAGAAGGAGATGCCGTCCTTACCAGGAATTTCAGTTATGGACCAAAGTGGATTCCTGGCTTCATAGGCTCAATGATCGGTCCAGTATCATACAAGGTCATGTTGGGAGATGGTAGGGTAGTACGCAGACATGTAGATCAGATACTTACCAGACAAGGGGAAATTGAAATGAAGGTTCCAGATGCAATGACTGAGGACAGGTTTACCCCCAGTTATCCAAGTGCATCTGTGGCGCCACCACCAGCGACAGAGAAAATTCCACAGGAACCCATTCGTCAAGAGGGAACCATCGTTGCAGAGTCAGATACTCTGAGCACTGCTCAGGAGCAGCTGGTGGCTTCACCACAAACAAGCAGGGACTTTACTGTTAGGCATTCACAAAGGCCTCGCAAGCCACCAGAAAGATTGATACTGACCTGTTAGATACGTCAAGTATGGAACATGGTGAATGGAGACTTCTTATGTGACCCTTAGGAATGGTTGTTTGTTAAGAAATTCAGACTGAAATCTTAAGGGGAGAGGGATATCGTGATCTGGGTTGTTATGGTTGGGGTTGTCCACCGGGTGGTGCTGTAGCCAATGTTGCTGCTAAGGTCGGGGGTTTTACTTCCTTTTAAGGTCAGCAAAGTTCGAATGCCAGGATGCAGGCCTGATGTATATGTTTCCCAGTTGTTAATAAAGTACTCGTGTTAATTCTACGATATCGCCTCTTTGAGTCCTTGTTCCACTTAATGGATTTATCACAATATGATTTAAAAAATAAACCATTCATTTAGGCATCAAGATCTCTTTGAAGTTTGATAATAAATAGAAAATTATAGCCTATGGGGGAAAAAGTTGATTGGCTAGTGCCTCCCGTTTCCGCCTCCGGGGGTGCTAACGAGACACCAGCAACTTAGCGCCCAAGCGCAGCGATTTTAGCGCCGCTCGCGAAATTGACCTGCCGTTTGCACTGGCACTAAACACTACTGCCACGATCTCCTGCGCCCACAGATCGTGATGTCATGCAAGCGTGCAATGCCCCGGTAGCGCCCTGGACTGGAAATTGATTTGCGCCCCCTGCCTTAGCACCTGCCACTAGGAATGACAAGTAGAGGGGAACGTTTTCAAGTCGGCAAGGGGCTGGGGAGTGCTATTTAATGGCGGGCACTTCCTGCCTTTTCTTGTTGGCAAAATTTTTGGGATACGCAGGTTGAGAGAGAGACGTTTGGAAAGATTGGACACTGTCCCAAGCAGTTTTCATCCTAAGCACCACTTTTGAGGTTCCTATTTCTCTGAGCTTCATATTTACCACATTTAGAAGATTTTAAATGGGGGCTGTACTAACTCGGGGTGTCGTCCTCCAGCTTCACCTTCGGAGGCAGCAGAGGCGCAGAGAGAGCGGCAAACGTGGCCAGACGGAGGAGAGCCAACAGGCCTCTGCACAGGAGACCTTACCCTCCCAGGGTATTCCGGGAGCAATTCTCCAATATTCATTTGTCTGAGGAGCAGTGTTTCAGAAGGCTGCGCTTCAGCAAGGAGGTGGTCACTGAGCTCTGCCACCTCCTACAACCAGAGCTCCAGCCTTAGCTCAGGACCAGGACTTCTCTGTCGGTGGCAGTGAAGGTGGCGGTGGCTCTGAATTTCTATGCCAGTGGCTCCATCCAGGCTTCAACTGTGGACATAGCGAATATCTCCCAGTTTGCTGTCCATTGCTGCATCCGGGAGGTGGCAAATGCTCTGTACAAAAGGAGAAGGCAGTACATCTCTTTCCCCATGACCCGGGACAAACACCGCAAACACGCATGTGGCTTTGCGAGGATAGCAGGCTTCCCCATGGCTCAGGGCACCATTGACTGCACGCATGTGGCATTGCGGGTACCTCATGAGAATGCAGAGGTATTCTGAAACCGCAAAGGTTTCCACTCTCTGAATGTCCAGTTGGTGTGTGACTACAGTTAGCGCATCCTCGCTGTCAATGCCCGCTATCCTGGCAGCAGCCACGATGCATTCATCCTGTGCCAGACTGGTATCCCAGACCTCTTCCAACCAACGTGTCAACCTAGTGGATGGCGCCTTGGGGACAAGGATTATCCACTCCGCACCTGGCTGATGACACCACTCCGTAACTCCAACACTCCTGCTGAACTCCAATACAATGAGAGCCATAGTGCCACGAGGAACCTCATTGAACAGACGATCGGTGTGTTGAAGCAACGGTTCCGGTGTCTTGGCCACTCTGGAAGAGCACTGCAGTACTCTCCCGAGCGAGTCTCGCTTTTCATTGTGTGCTGCATGCTTCACAACCTTGAAATAATGAGGACCCAGCCATTGCCAACAAGGATTGGTGCACCACCTCAGGAGGAGGAAGAGGGAGAGGAGGAGGAGGAGGCGAAGGAGGAGGATGAAGAGGAGGATCAGTAGCACTAACGTGGGAGGGAGGCGCACAATGTTGCCTCTGCAAGGGCCGTCCGAGAACGTCTGATAAGACACCGCTTCTGGCGAATGACAGAGAAGATGGCTTCTGGGATGAAGTAGCACATCATCGCAACCATCCCACAGCCCCTATTGCCGGGCAAAGCTCCAATGAGTCAAATCAGCAAAGTTGTAAAGTTCAAATAATTTTTAAAATTTATATTACAAGCTCTGTCATTTATTCAGGACAAACAATTAGAAACAAACACAACAATTCATAAACTAACAAAACTCGTTCTCACAACATCAAGATAAACGTCAAAACATTAAACAAATATATTAACATGGCCATCAAACTTTCCCACAAACATTCCCCCCCATTTATTAATAATTTTTAGTTATCGACCGTCAAGCATGATCTCCACCCCCTGTGCACTTCCCCTCTTCCCACCCTACTGCTCCTCCGTAATGGGGTTCCAGTGGCTGCAGCAAGGCTGGCGGGAGGCTGCTGAAAGCTGGATCCAGACTCTGCAGATGCCCTTGAAGGACGCCCTCGACCAGCTCTGGGCCTGGAGGCCTCGGCTGCAGACTGCACCAACTCTGCATGGGCGGCAGCAGTCTGGGCTGGCTGTGTTACAGGCCATGGCAAGTGCAATGGGGAATTGGCAATGGTGGGAACAGAATTGCTGCACCCCTGAGAGAGGACAGCACCTTCCTGCTCGACCAACACACTGCCACTCCCCCGAGGCAGTACCTCAGCATCCAGAAAAATCTGCTCGAGCACAGATTGCTGGCCTGCTGCGGCATCGTGAGATCTCCGCGGGACTGTGGGCGACCCAGCGAGGATGCAGCAGTCAGTGCTTGCGTGACATCAATCTGAGACTGCAGGAGAGCAGTCTGAGACTGGATGGCACCAGCCAATGACTCAATTGCAGCACTAAGCCATTGCGTTGCGTCAGCCTGTGCTGCAATAGATCCTGCCACCTCACCCATTACATGCGGCATGGGCTCTGGTTCCCCACGGTCTCCCTGCAATTCAACCATCCTCTGCAATGAGGCATGGAGGCATGGATGGGTTCAAGGGTTTGCACATAGATGACAGCTGTGCTAGCGGTGGACTCCTCCACGCTCCTAGCCAGTACATCCATGCTCTCGGGCACCCTTGCCATTGCACCCATGAGCTCAGTGTGCATACTCAAGGCCTGGGTATTCAGGGCCGCGATGTCGAGGTCTTCATCCGAGTCTTGTGCAGCAGAACTCGTGCGCCTACTCACCCTCCGGGGAGATGGCCCCCAAGCTTCCCTTCCCCCATGGCGTTGCTGCAGCCCGCTGGGTCCCGGAGCTTCACCCACATCAGACTCTAACCCCTGCTCCCCTCCAGTGAACGCGTGGCCCTATTGTCGGAAGTGTCACCCTCGGGAGAAGCAGGCGGTGAGGCTCCGGCTTCCTCTTCCTCCTCCTCTGGTGCGTCGCTGCCACTGGCAGGCTGAGGGACCAGCTGGTCAACTGGTAGTTCACTATCTGAAAGCAGGAAGGTACAAGACTGGATTTAGTGTGAGGGCAGGGGGGCAGGAAGGGAGCAAGGACTGGAGACAGTTAGTTAGATTGAAAGTGTAAAAGGCTGGTGTTGTGAGGGGGAAGTGGTATGAGAGAGGAGAGAAAGCTGATGAACATACCATTGCTGTCCCCAAGGGGGTCGACCTCTTCACCGGCCATGGTGCCTACGACCTGGCTCGCAATGAGTCTGTGAACTCTCTCCTCCAATTCAGTGAGGGGATGTAGGTCCACCTGTCCTCCTCCCATCTGCTGGGTCTCTCTTCGATTATGTGAAAGCTTGGCCTGCAACAAAAAGGACAGCATGTGAGTGAGTGTGCAGCCATGTGTTTGCCAGATGTGCCTACCATAGTTGAGTAGCCATTAATGTGGGATGTGCATGTGAGTTTTATGAGATGCCGTAGTTGTTGGATGAGAGTTCAGCATTTGGGTATTTACACCGCCTGGGCACAGAGTGAAGTTGAGATGGTGGGATGTAGAGGTGTTGAAAAGCTGGTACTCACCCTGACCACCCAAGTGAGGTCGTTGAACTTTTTACAACACTGTGTATGTGCCCTTTGCACCAGGCTCCGTGATGACACATGCTGGGCCACCTCCCTCCAGAGGCTTCTAAACTCACAGATCAATGGCCTCCTGCCACTCTCAGGAAAGAGGACTGCCCATCGCAGTTCAACTACGCCAACCAGAGCCACCAATGCCTGGTCGCTAAAGCGCCGAGCTCTCTCCCTGGGCCTCTGAGTATCCATCACTAGTTTAAGCTCAATAGTAGTTAGGTGTTTGCAGGCCGAGGTTGAACGCTGCAATGTAGTGTTTTGAGGTAGCGCCTCACTCCTCGATGTTAGCGCCTTAAGAGAGGTGTGTAGCGCTTGATTTACCGCTCAAATCACCTCCAGGGACGATGGAGGTGTATTTTGCGGTCGGAGGCGATAATTAGTGCCGGGCGCTAAACTTTGTGCCTGGCCGATATTAGTGCCCCAAAATGGCCGATACCCAATTTTTCCCCCTAAGACTTACAATTAAATAGCATCAAAAGCCCTCAAACAGTAAGACATCTTTATAGCATACAGGCAATGTATCAATGAGATGTAAATGTATCAAGTCAGGTGTCAGCCTTGGCTCAGTGGAGATCCTCTTGTCTCAGCCTTGGCTCAGTGGTGGCATTCTTGTCTCCAAGTCATGAAGACCATGGATTCAAGCCCCACTTCTGAGAGTTTAGTACAAAATCAAGGCTGACAGTGCTCTCTTTCAGATCAGATGTTATACCAAGGCCTTATCTGCCCTCTCAGGTGGATTTATCCCTCAACCAACACCACTAAAACAGATTATCTAGACATTTATCTGATTGCTGTTTGAAGGACTTTGTTGTGCTTAAGTTGGCTACTATCTTTGCCTACATTACAACAGCAACTACACTTCAAAAATGTTTAATTGGCTGTGAAGCACTTTGGGACGTCCCGAGGATGTTAACAGGGTCTATATAAATGCATATTCTTCCCTAATTTAGATATTGCACACATCCCTCCAATAAGAATTAAGATACAATGGCCTAAAAATTCAAGGCTTTAGCTCCATCTGTGCTGCAATGGAAGCTGCAAGATCACCCATCACACCCAGCATCATCTGTGGGTCCACAAGGTCTCTCCTGGAGTTGTCCATCATTTCCAGGCTAGAAATCATGGGCTTCAAGTTCTGCACAAAACCCCATGTAATGTTGGAGCTGGACTCCTCCACGCTCCTTGACACTGACAAGAGGCTCTCTGGCAGGCTTGCCATTGCACCTAGGAATTCCGTGTGCATGCCCATCACCCTTCTTCTGAAGGCCGCCCCATTAAGGTCATCATCTGAGTCCTGTGGAGCAGAAGTCATTCGCGAAATCACCCTCCGGGGAGCTGGCCCCGGGCTACCCTTTCCCCCTGGCCTGGCTGTAGTCCACTCATACCATGTGCAGATCCCACCTCTATACTACCCCGTAAAGTCCGCGCAGTGCCATTTTCTGAGCTGGTGTCTGCGATTGTCAGATGTAGTGCCAGTGTCTCTTCTTCTACTTCTTGTTCTCCATTGGTTTGTTCATGATGTTGAGAGACAGGCTGTGCTGCTGGCAGTTCTTGGGTATCTGAAAGCAGAAAGACACAAGGGTGGAGTTCTGGTGAGGGGGGCGGGGTAAAGCAAGATATCCATGCATGCACCATCAATAGCTTGTAAGTGAGAAGAGATTTTGGGATGAGGGCGAAGTGGGTTGTGAGAAGAAGGATTAGGTATGAGTATACTGTCATCATCAGCAATGCTTTACACTTCTCCGCTCGCCATGGGCTCTGTGACTGCCCCTCCAGTAATTTGGAACACTGATTTCTCCAGGTCCATCAGAGTGCGAATCCTCGTTTGGCCACCGGTCTGTTGTTGCTTGCTGCGGTTGTGTGCCCCCTTTGCCTGCAAGAGAAAGGGAAGTGTGTCAGTGAGTGTGGTGCAATGTGTTTAGGTGATGTGCCTGCCATGGTTGAATAGCTGTCAGTATGTGCAAGGTGTGAGATGTGGGTGTGAGTGTTGCAGCAGTGGTAAGTGTGTGAGGGTTAAGTGAAACCATGATTGTGTGGTTTGAGTGGTGATAGCTAGAGATTGTTGGTAGGTGAGTGCTGGGGGTGTGGTGCATTTAGCTGTGTGTGAGGCTTGTGGTACAGATGGTGGGATATGGCATTGGCTGAAGCCTTCACTCACCTAGACCAGCCGTGTGAGGTCATTAAACTTTTTGCGGCACTGGATCCATGTCCTGGGGACAACACTCATCACGGATTGTGCAATCGCCTCCCAAATCCTTGTGCTGATGACCTTTGATGGCCTCTTGCCCCCATGCGAGTAAAGGACAGCCTGTTGTCATTCTACCCCAAGGACTAAGGCCTCCAGTGTGGCATCTGAGAACCGTCTCGCCCTTTCTCTAGGCTGTTGCGCCATTCCTTCTTCTCATGAGGTATTTCTGCAACAAAGCACCTCCCCTTTAAGTAGTGCAGAGAGCCTAGGCCAAACTTTATTGACCATTAGACTGCACCTGATATTGGCCCCTCTGTTGAGCACTAAGCCAATTAGCACTGCGTTTAGTGCTGAGATCATCATGTTAATAAACAGGCAGCACAAATTTTGCGTGCTGCCTTGACCACTTAGAAGAGGCGCAGGCAAAGAGCGCTGGGCGGTGCTGTCTTGTCAAATTTCTAGGCCAATAGGTTTATAATAAATCATAAGTAATACCCTGATCCAGGAGATTCATTGTTATCTACTTCAGGAATGGTGTGGAGATGCCGGAGTTGGACTGGGGTGGACAAATGTAAAAAGTCACACAACACCAGGTTATAGTCCAACAGCTTTATTTGAAATCACAAGCTTTCGGAGCGCTGCTCCTTCTTCAGGTGAAGTGGAGAAATGCATAAAGACACAGCTTATATAGTCAGAGAATCATGTCAGATGTTTACAGGTAACCTTTCCAACTGCCATTAATCACACCTCGGCAGAGAGATAATCACAGCAGTCAAAGGTGTGAATGGTGTCCAAACAGGTCAGTCAGGGAAACATTACATCAAAGAACAATGAGGTGGGGTCACAAGGGGGCAAATATTGCAGATGCTGGGGTCTGTATGAAAAACAAAAAAAGAGACAAAAAACATTTTTTTTTTTTTTTGGCTGGAAATCACAGCAGGTCCGGCCGCATCCATGTAGAGAGAACAAGCCAATGTCGACTCGAGTCTGGATGACCCTGCATCAGGTGCGGTTACATGTAGCATGACATGATCCCAAGATCTCTGTTGAGGCCGTCCTCATGGGTGCGGAACTTGGCTATCAGTTTCTGCTCGACGATTTTGCGTTGTCGTGTGTCTCGAAGGCCACCATTCACCTGCTGTGATTTCCAGCCAAAAAAAAAAAAAAAATGTTTTTTGTCTGTTTTTTTGTTTTTCATACAGACCCCAGCATCTGCAATATTTGACCCCTTGTGACCCCACCTCATTGTTCTTTGATGTAATGTTTCCCTGACTGACCTGTTTGGACACCATTCACACCTTTGACTGCTGTGATTATCTCTCTGCCGAGGTGTGATTAATGGCAGTTGGAAAGGTTACCTGTAAACATCTGACATGATTCTCTGACTATATAAGCTGTGTCTTTATGCATTTCTCCACTTCACCTGAAGAAGGAGCAGCGCTCCGAAAGCTTGTGATTTCAAATAAAGCTGTTGGACTATAACCTGGTGTTGTGTGACTTTTTACAATACTTCAGGAATAACAGAAAGAAACATTTGCATGTGGGGCTCAATTTAACATGTACACAGTGATAAACATTATTTTTTTTCAGATATCTATTGCATTCGTTCAAAGCACAAAAAGTTTTAGAATAAAATCTCTTTTCATTGTTAAATATCTGCTAAAAATGATTTAAAATTGCCATAGAAGCACCATTGAGATTAAATACTCCACTGTATTAAAAACTAATATTGTAATAGTTTAAGTCCAGGAAGTGTACACTGTCACTGCTTAAAAAAAGAGCCATGAACTGATAATTTACTTGCAATAGATTAGGTATATAATTAGCCTCATCTAACAGATGCGACCTGTTTATTGAACCTTATTGACCTTGGATGAGTACCATGCTTGAAATTAAAAATAATGAATGAAAAGTAACAGGGAAAACAGATATGGAGCAAAAATACCGTGTCTGATCATGAAACACACAAGCTATTGCTTGCCTCATGTTAACTCTTTGGAATGCAATTTCTCTGTGCTTTCACTATCCAAAATTTGTGCAGGGACAGGACTAGTTTAGTACATGTGAACACAGATTCAGCATTAATGTGTGGTTTTTTTGGCTGTTAAGCATCAATTAAAGGCAAACATGCAAATTTTCTTACACTTGATTTCCAGCATACACTGGTGTTCATGACAAATGTAAAAAGGTGAGACATGATAGCAGGGAAAGGCGCAGAAGTCATTATAAAGGATGACTCAAGTACTGCAACCCACATAGCACCAAGGGCACATCAACAAATCTCGCTTTGTTAGAGGAGAAGCGGCAGCAGCAGATGAGGACCAGGGAAATCCGAGCCTCTGGGAAAACAACCACTGGCACCCATCAGGCAGCGTGTTTACCATGGGCAATGGAATCACATATGAACATATGAAAAAGGACAGTAAAAGGCCAGTTGGTCCACTGAGCCTGTCCTGTCCTGACATAGTGTAACTTCCATACACCATCATTCCCGATTCTCTCTCCTCCTTACACGGTCATACAATCTCCAAGGAGAGATAAAAAAAAACAAATAAAAAGGCCGGCTTAGGGAAAAAAAACTCTGGGAAATTCCTCTCTAACCCCTGAAGGCAACCAAGCAAGTTGTAAGAGATCACAGTGACTGGGTGATACAGCATCTAATGACCCATTTACCTTCGACATACAGAGATGTCTGCCACTCATGTACAGCGGTTGACTGCAGGATGCAGAGTTAGTTTGGCAGACTATGACTGAGAAGTCCTTTCCTTGACATCTGCCTTTTATTTTCATATTCTGTTCATTTTCTGTGTATTTTTAACTACCCATTCATTATTTTTGTTGTTTATCTGGAAATAAACATTTTGAAAAAAAAACAATGACTGCAAAGTTTGAGAAGTACTGTGCCTTTACTGAAAACAGTGAAAGTGTAGAGCATGCTTAACATGCTGTGCTTCCTTCTTGGACTCATAGAATCACACAGCACAGAAGGAGCCATTCGGCCCATTGTGCCTGTGCTGGCTCTTTGAAAGAGCTGTTCAATTAATCCCACTCCCCTGCTCTTTCCCCATCGCCCTGCAATTTTTTTCCTTTTCAAGTATATATTAATTCTCTTTTGACCTGCATGACTTCCTTCTGTGCTGTAAAATCCTATGATTCTATATTTCTATTTATTGAATGTCATTTGTGACAGTTTTTCCCCAATGAAGAATAACGATACAGGGCTTTTAGATAACTACAGATCTTCTTTATAGAATCATCAAATCTTTGGTAGAGCTATCCAATTAGTCCCACTTCCCGGCTCTTTCCCCATAGCCCTGCAAATTTTTCATTTTCAAGTATATATTGTAGGGGGGCATCCTTTACTTGGTTTATGGTAATTTACCTGGTCAGGCAGCCTTTGCCACTGCACTGTGACCAATTCCAATCAGCGGTTTTGAATCGCTAAACACCCCCCTCCAGTTCTGACTGGAGGAACTTATAATTAATGATATATTAAAATGGACAAATGGTCTGGATGCAAGAAAGTCACATTTTATTAAAACTAAAGAAGCTACATCGCACGATCAAAGTAATCACGGTAAAATTGATTAACAGGGGAAGGCAGAAGGCAAAAATGAGGGATAAATGGCTACAATGTTAATCTTACAATCTTAGCAACATTTCCCTTAAATTACCACCCCTTTACTTCTCACTAGATTGTCTTGCTAGTGGGTCAGAAGCCTTGCTCACCTGCAGTCCAAAGAGTAAAAGAGACAAAAAGAGGCAGAGGACTTCCTGGGCTTAATCTTTATACCCTGGGAGTCCCTGCTGTTTTCGCGCCAAAAAGGTCCGTGCGCAATTTCGCGCCGAAAATTCCGAATACACAAGAGAAGGGCTTTTAACTTCCTCCATTCGTACATGGAGACATCACATAGTAGAGTCAATTTCAGTGAATGGATGTGTGTAAACAACCCATTGTGCTTGCTGTCCGATGATTGGCTGATTCAAACGGGCTACTCCCCAGTGTAAACAAGCAGCTTGTAGGTTACCGGACCCACCCAATACCACAGGGTGACTGACAGCTCGGGCTCCATTCAAACTTACTACAGGGCAGCGCTGAGCTTTTCATGTGCTAACAGCCTGTCTGTCCTTTTCTGCTGCCTTTTAAAATTCTGTTTCCATGAGGTCTGTTCAGCCATTTTTATGCCCTGGGCAATTTAAACAGTCCAAAACTCAAGAGTACACCTTTTAATAAAATGTACAATCTTAAAGTGTGCGATTTTCACAAAGTTCTTTGATTCCAGTGTCCAAGTGCTGCCTAGCTTACGAGCTTTTTAACGCAGCCTTTTACGGTTCTGGGTATGTTTTAAAACATTGTCCAACCCAAACACAATTTAAATCACACAAGTCTTCGTCCACGATGTGGATTAATATTTCCCGATCTTCGGGGGCTGAGGGGACTTTGCGACCCCTACAATATCCAAGTCCCTTTTGAAAATTACTATTGAATCTTCCACCACTCTTTCAGGCAGTGTGTTCCAGATCATAACAACCCACTGCGTTAAAAAGAAAATCCGCATCTCCTCCCTGGTTCCTTTGCCAATTATCTTAAATCTGTTTCCTCTGGTTTCTGACCTTCCTGCCAGTGGAAACAATTTCGCCTTATCTACTCTATCAAAACCCCTCTTAATTTTGATCCCCTCTATTAATAACAGTAACTACACTTTAAAGTGCTTAATTAGTTGTAAAGCACTTTGGAATGTCCTGAGGACATGAAAGGCACAATATAAATGCAAGTCTTTCTTTCTTGTAATTTGTAGGGGGTGGTGGGGTTGGTGCGTGTGCCCAGTCAGTTATGCCCCTGACTGTGAGCGGTTCGAATCGCTCCCACGCCCCTGGATTCTAGACACCGGACTTAGGTACAGGCGGCAATACAGGAAAGACTCGAGTAGACAGGTGGTTTGGATGTAAGAAAACCAAGATTTTATTAAAAATAGAAATTAACACAATCTTATGAGAAGTTACTAGTATAAAAGTACAGGCAAATACAAAATAACTATACTTATACTGGGAATGAGGAACACACGGCACATCGAGGGAAATCAAACTATCTTAACATTCCCCTTATCCTTATCCCACCCCTTACACCTAACTAGATTAAGCTATGAGGGGCCAGAATTCATGCTCACCAATCCAAAATAAAGCCAACTGTTAACGAGTGTGAGTTTTGAGGTCTGATTTTTGGTCCTTCTAGGTACCCCGTCGCTACGTGGTCTTCAGGGGCGCGGTGCTGGGTCTGCCGCTGTGACCCACCCTCTCCCCTCCGCTGCCGTCGTCATCTCGTCGCGATGGGTTCTCCTTTTCTTCTCCCTCGGGCGGTCGTCGGCGGCACCGTTGTGCCTACAGGGCAGCTGGCAGTTTTAACTGCCTAGATTTTCCTACCCAAGCTTAAGAACGCCAGTCTATTTGTCGTGGCATTGCCACCTGCATTTTCGCAGTGTTCAACGAGGAATGTTCATCTTCCCAAGTGCCAGCTTATAACTAGGCGCTTGGTTTTCTTATCGATACGGTTTTTGCTGCCCTGCTCTGCCCTTATCGAGTTATTATCGTCTTCTTCGTCTCTACTCGTCTCGTCTCGTCGGACTACTATACAAGTCCTGGGCTACCTGCTCGACTTCGTCTCGCCCCTTTCTGCGGCCTGGGCATCCTGGATGGCTATGGACTTGGGTCTCGTTCCCCTCCCCTGCTGTTGGTATGGTGTAACTGGCTACTGAAAATCTACTACAGGGAGAGAACCCGCCATGAGGCCAGGGCATGAGTACGAGCGGCAGCCCAAGAGGCCGGAGCCACGAGAGCAGAGCAAGAGCCAAGAAGAGCAGCGAGCAGAGAGTGATTGCTACCCAGGGCCTGCAGTTATACTCCTTACGATAGCCCCGTATCTGCGCGCCAAATCAGGTTAGTTCATTGTACAATCTTGGCGGGCTAGTTTAAATAACTGTAGCAATCTAAACTAACTGTTTTTAGATGGCCGGTGATCGCACCTACTGGCCTGATGTCTGAGCTGTATTGTTATTAATGCATTTTAATTGGCCTGTCCAGCCTCGATGGCTTCCTTAAGCTGTTTCCGATTATTTATGCAAACAACTTGATGGCCTCAAGTATAGGCCTAACTGGTTTTGGTCTGTCTACGATTTGGCTTAATGCATATTCAGAGTTCTGTCTGCCTTCCAAAATACAAAGTCTTTCTTCACAGAAACTGCATTTTAGGTTTCGATTTCCCCAGAAGCTGCTTGTGCCACAGAGTCCAAGCTTTTAAAAATCTTGCAGGGTTTTGGTCACGAGGTGCGGACGCCATCTTTGGGTACCCTTATTTTTTTAAATGTCCATACAGGGTCCCTTTTTATTAATAATAACCTTTGGGGAAATGTGGAAATTTTGCGAATCTTACAAATAGTATTAATGATTAATCTTTCTGGTGCATTACTTCAAATGAGGTACTGCTGAAGGACATAGGTGCAGTTCTTGCTGAAAGGTAAACCAAGCACATTCTGCTGGCTGCCTAACTCCGCATGGTGCAGATTCTAACAGTCGAGCCTGTGTGCCAGAAATAGCTTGTCATATTCTGATGAGATACTTGATATGGGGGCCTTCTACTGATGGTGAATAGATAGCCACCCATTTGTTCTTGTGCATTTGCCTGCATGTTTCTGTTGGTGGTCAAGTCTCCACTTGAGCCACTGATCTGCTCGAGCACAGGCCGTTGCACTGCCACAAGATCTTTGAATTTCTCACCCATGGTTGTATGGAGTCTCTCAGGGCCTCCCAGCACTCGCAGGGAGAACTGGTTGGGAATCGAGGGCCCACAAACCCTGATTTTTCATCCAATAATTGAAATAAGATGAAAAATCAGGGGTTGTAAGCCCAGAATTGCCCAGCACCCCCCATCCCCCTGGCAAAACCCTGCCCCACCCACTCCGCTCCGCTCCACTCCACCCCACTCCGCTGCACTCCCCACCCACTCCACTCCGTGTTCTGCTCCATGCTGGGAGTGTCCAATCTGAGAGAAAACACTACCTACTTTATTCTCTGGTTCAGCTACATAGGTGTATCAAATATACAAGTGTACACAATGGAGAAATTTCCATCTGGTTAAGGTTTCCTGCATCTAGTGACAGCTGCCAAGTCCATGTCAATGATAGTGCAAGTAAATACTCCCAGATTAGTACCAGACATGAGACGAAAGCAATAAAACAATACTTAAGGCAAAATGCACTTGGTTAATAGAGTTAAGTGTTAGAACAGCAGAGAATCCTTTGGGAAATTTCTGTGGTCAACCACATTGTGCACAGTTGTATAGTGGCTGGTTGAAAAAGCTGGAAAATCAATTATGTTATACTTTTTTCTCTCTCTAATAAGTGTCTGGATGCACCAAATAAAATAATTTAAAAGGCAGTAGCATATAACGTTGAATTAGACAATTACTAAACAAGTGCTACAGCTGATTAACCCAATGTTGACAGAAGAAAATTGTGTCTCACTGTTGATTTGAAATATTCAGTTAAGTAAGCAAGTGTACCTATCTGATTTTGATTTTGAAACTGTCAGGTTAAGCGCTTTCAGCTGGTCTAATGGGATTGCACTGATGTTATCTTATTAAAGTAAAACAGTTGCATGTAGCTCTAAGCAAGTGACATCTCTTTATTTGGGCGTGATGCCATCTCAGATAATGACTTTGGACCCCAAGCTCAGTGAAATATATTAATGAATTCTTGCAAGTCTGAGAGACATTCTCTGAAAATTAAACAGTAAATCTAACCAGGAACAAATTCAATCAGAACCTATAGAGTCAGTTAAGCAATGCTGTGTGGGGGAGCGCACTCATGCATTCTACTTTCAGAATCAAGCAATTAGCCCAATATTTAAAATGTTCACACTTTTTTGAAGCCAAACTGAGTGGGCCTTATTAAAGCCCAGATTTTATGCAAATTAATTATAATTGGCCTGAAGTTGCACAACCTAATTGTGGATGATTGCACTGACATCCAGACTTTGACTGAAACTTGGTTCACGGTGGCGACACCTGGGGGGGAAAATTGGGTTGCTTTGCGTTTACCATTAGCGCCCGGGCGTGGTGCCGTAATGCCTCCCGCGAAATTCAGCGGGAGGTTAGCGGTGGCAATAGCCGGTAGCGCCCCATTCCGCTGCGCCACCAGCAATGACATCATCGCCAATCGCAGCGCCCCGCTTGTGCCCCGGCCGCAAGCTCCCCTTGCACCCCCTGACCTATCCATGGACGATATGTCCGGTTCAGGGGGCGTTTTGGCAGCAGTGGCAGCGCAAATTAAACAGCAGGTGCTGGGCAACCATTTTTCTTTTAACCGACTGCCAGCACAGCTCCTACTTACCTCTGTATGTGGGGTGCCGGCCGCGACCGCTCAGCCTTTTGTGTGCTGGGCTGTTTTCCTGCATCCGCTCCCCGGTGGTCCAGCAGATCCCTGGTGCGCACAGCGCTAGGCCCCTCCCGTTTAATCAGGGGACGAGGCCTGCAATGCATCGGTGCTACAAGGCAGAAGTAAGGAGTGTGATGGAATACTCTCCACTTGCCTGGATGAGTGCAGCTCCAACATCACTCAAGAAGCTCAACACCATCCAGGACAAAGCAGCCTGCTTGATTGGCACCCCATCCACCACCTTAAACATTCACTCCCTCCACCACTGGCGCACTGTGGCTGCAGTGTGCACCATCTACATGATGCACTGCAGCAACTCACCAAGGCTTCTTCAGCAGCACCTCCCAAACCCACGACCTCTAACACCTAGGGAGACAAGGCCAGCAGGCGCATGGGAACACCACCACCTCCAAGTTCCCCTCCAAGTCACACACCTTCCTGACTTGAAATGTATCGCCGATACTTCATTGTCGCTGGGTCAAAATCCTGGAACTCCCTCCCTAACAGCACTGTGGGAGTACCTTCACCACACAGACTGCAGCGGTTCAAGAAGGCGGCTCACCACCACCTTCTCGAGGGCAATTAGGGATGGGCAATAAATGCTGGCCTTGCTAGCGGTGCCCACATCCCATAAACAAATATAAAAAAAAGGTGCTACCTCAGTGAGTGGTGGAAGGCTGCTGACCTTCTATTAAGGAGATGGCAGGTGGCCTTGGAGGACGACCTGATGTAGCTCTGGGCCTTGAAGTCCTGGCTTCAGACTGCACCTTCTCGGACTGGGCTGGCTGGCTGACAGGCAACAGCAAGGACACTGGCTGAGTGGCAGGGGTCGGTGCATGAATGCTGTCATTCTGAGAGAGGACAGTAGGTTTGTGTTCCATGGAGTCACTGCCACTTCCCCGGGGCAGCACCTCAGCAACCCTAGTGATCTGTTGGAGAATAGATTGATTGACTGCTGTGACGCCCCGGAAGCACCTTTGAATTATGGTATCGAGAGCCATAATGAGCATCCACTGCAGCACTCAGAGCTTTGATGGAAGATGCTTGTGCTGCAATGGAAGCTGTGACATCGGCCATCAGACATAGAAACATAGAAACATAGAGGATAGGAGCAGGAGTATGCCATTCGGCCCCTCGAGCCTGCTCCGCCATTCAATGCAATCATGGCTGATCATCCAAATTCAGTACCCGGTCCCTGCTTTCTCCCCATACCCCTTGATCCCTTTAGCCTTAAGAAATATATCCAACTCCTTCTTGAATATATTTAATGAATTGGCCTCCACTGCCTTCTGTGGTAGAGAATTCCACAGGTTCACCACTCTCTGGGTGAAGAAATTCCTTCTCATTTCTGTCCTAAATGGCCTACCCCTTATCCTTAGACTGTGACCCCTGGTTCTGGACTCCCCGACCATCAGAAACATCCTTCCTGCATCTAGTCTCTCCAGTCCTGTCAGAATTTTATAAGTTTCAATGAGATCCCCTCTCATTCTTCTAAACTCCAGTGAGTACAAGCCCAATCGACCCAATCTCTCCTCATACGTCATTCCTGCCATCCCAGGTATCAGCCTGGTGAATCTTCGCTGAACTCCTTCCATGGCAAGAACATGCTTCCTCAGATAAGGTGACCAAAACTGCACACAATACTCAAGATGTGGTCTCACCAAGGCCCTGTACAACTGGAGCAAGGCATCCTTGTTCCTGTACTCAAACCCTCTCGCTACAAAGGCCAACATACCATTTGCCTTCTTAACCGCCTGCTGCACCTGCATGCTTACCTTCAGTGACTGGTGCACAAGGACACCCAGGTCTTGTTGCACTTCCCCTTCTCCCAATCTATTGCCATTCAGATAATAATCTGCCTTCCTGTTTTTGCCACCAAAGTGGATAACCTCACATTTATCCACGTTATATTGCATCTGCCATGCTTCTGCCCAATCACCCAGACGCTGCATCATGGTGTGCTGATGGAGGTGACCACCTGTTGCATGTTGGAAAGGATGGGCTCCAAGCTGTGCACAAAGCCCTGTGCCAAGTTGGTGCTGCCCTCCTCCATGCTCCTTGGCATTGAGTGCAGGCTTTCTGGCAGGCTTTCGAGTGCAAAAAGCATTTGGTCATGTACACTCACCAGCTTTCTTCTGTAGCCTGACCCATCAAAGGTCTCATCTGAGTCCTCTGCAGCAGAACTAGTGTGCGCCCTCGCCCTCTGGTGAGCTGGCATCTGCTCTATCATTTCCCCTCCGCGCTGGCTCCTGTGCACTGGAGCCCGGTGTCTCACCACGTGCAGATCCCTCCTCTATCCTAGCCTCTAAAATGCGCGCAGTGTCAGTCTCTGAGTTGATGACTGAGAGTGTAAGATCAAGTGACATTGTGTCTTCATCTTCACTGTCTACTTCCTCTTCCTCCTCTGACTGGGAAGCTTTCAGTTCTTGTGTATCCGGAATGAAAAACGGTCAATTGTTGGGTTGTGGTGAGGGGAGAGGAGAAAGTTAGAAGTGGTGCTTACACCATCAGCAGCTTGTGAATCAGAAGAGATTGTGGGATGAGGGAGAAGTGGGATGAGAGGAGGATTACATATGCAGATACCCTCATCATCGATCACTCCAGCCCTGCCAGTGGACACGACCTCAGTGATGCCCCTTCCCATGAAAACATGCAGGCACACTTGTCCTCCTCCAGCTTGTTGCTGCTGCCTGTTGTTATGAGCTACCTTCTCCTGCAAGAAAGAGGGAAGTGTTTCAGTGAGTGTCCTGCAATATGTTTGGGTGATGTAGCTGTCATGGTGGAATAGCTGCCAATGTGTGTGAGCTGTAAGTTGTGGGTTCTAGTATTGAAACAGTGTTTAGTGTGTGACGGTGAGGTAAAGCATATGAATTGAAGGATTGCTTACTGATTGAGAGAGATTTTTCGTAGGTAGGTGATGGAGGGTGTAGTGAATTGAGCAGGGGATGGGGCTAGTGGTGCAGTTGGTAGGATGTGCCATTTGAAGCTGAACTTTCTGACCTTGGCAACTCGTGTCAGATTGTTAAACTTCTTCCTGCACTGCATCCATACTCTTGGAGCTACATTCCAGCCATTGAGCTCCATCGCTATTTGGTCCCACTACCTCCTGAGCATCACTCTGGAGGGGCTTTTGTTGTCTTGCAGATACAGGATGTCTCTCCTTTCCACCTCTTCCACCAAGACCTTCAGTACATTGCCTGAAAACCTTGGTGTTCGCTCTCTTTCATGTTTAGCCATTGCTTAAAGTATCACAGCCCAGATTAACTTTTGAAAAAAACTCCCACCACTTCTTACAGCTACAATGCACCTCATCCCACCCACCCCCCCGACTTTAAAAGGGCAGCTGCCTTTAGGTAATGCTAGCCACTTGCGATATCGGCCCCTGCTGATGCGTTCAGCCAATGAACAGCGCTTGGAGCACTGACTGCACGCCGCAATGATTTAAAAGAGCGGGCAGCACAAATTTAACATGCTGGCTGCAGCGCAATGAACGGGCGCAGATTAATTGTGTACCACGATCCTCATGCCCGTTTTTTGGAGTTATCCAATTTAACCCCTGTGCTACTTCAATTCTGCCCTCTTGTGTATCCTTCCCTCCTTTCACCCCATGTTTGGCAGATGTGCTTTCAAATTTCTTGGGCCCTTGCTCCGGAATTTCCTTTCTAAGCCCCTATGCCTCTCCAACTTGCTCTCCTAGTTTAAGACTCTCCTTTAAACCCTCTGACCAAGCTTTTGCTCACCCCTCCTAGTATTTACATCTCAGTATCCATTTCTGTATGATTACACCTCTGTGAAGTGCCTTGGGACATTTTTCTATGCTAAAGGTACTATATAAATCCAAGTTGTTGTTGAATTTTGTATGCTTTCTAGTCTCTTCAGTCCCATTGCTCTGCTTGCCTGTCTAAGACTGATGCATCTGGACATCCATGCTGTTTATTTTGAGAACTTGGATTCTTGAAGCTGGGAATGACAGATTGGTGACAATTTGCAATTTGGTCCATTGTTTGACTTTTCACACTGCAGTTTCTATTGTTTGTGCATTACTTTCTTCTATTGTTTGCTGCTCCATTTTTGCCACCCAGGGCTCTTTTTCCATAGAACTGTAGCCCACTGCACTGTTGGTATCAGCAACTGCAAAATTTAGCCTTTAACCGCACTGCCCAGTGGGCCTTCCAATGGCGAATGTGGATTTGGAGAAGGAACAGTAGTTCATGCAAAAGAAAGACAGGCAGATGTGCTTGCATACCAGGCATCCGATGCCCATTCTGAATTGTCCAAGGAACCAAGCTTTCAGACCCAAACACATCTACTTTGTATTGTCTGAAGGGGAACTGCCTTCACTGTCTCCACCCATGGGGGAGATTATAACCAAAGGTCAGAAATGGGGATGTGCCATCCACAACTCCTCAGATAATGAAGCAGTCCATGTCCGCATGCAACAAGGCCTGGATGACGTTCAGGCTTGGGCTGATAAGTGGCAGGTAACATTCGCACCACCGAAGTGCCAGGCAATGACTATCTCCAAGAAGCGAGAGTCTAACCACCTCCATCACATTCAACGACATTACCATCGCCAAAACCCCCACCATCAACATCCTGGGGGTCACCATTAACCAGAAACTTAACTAGACCAGCCACATAAATACTGTGGCAACAAGAGCAGGTCAGAAGCTAGATATTCTGCAGTGAGTTTCTCACCTCCTGACTCCCCAAAGCCTTTCCACCATCTACAAGGCACAAGTAAGGAGTGTGATGGAATACTCTCCACTTGCCTGGATGAGTGCAGCTCCAACAACACTCAAGAAGCTCAACACCATCCAGGACAAAGCAGCCTGTTTGATTGGCACCCCATCCACCACCTTAAACATTCACTCCCTCCACCACCGGCGTACCGTGGCTGCAGTGTGTACCATCTACAAGATGCACTGCAGCAACTCACCAAGGCTTCTTCGGCAGCACCTCCCAAACCCGCAACCTCTTCCACCTAGAAGGACAAGGGCAGCAGGCGCATTGGAACACCACCACCTCCAAGTTCCCCTCCAAGTCACACACCATCCTGACTTAGAAGTATTTTGCTGATCCTTCATCGTCGCTGGGTCAAAATCCTGGAACTCCCTACCTAACAGCACCGTGGGAGTAACCTCACCACACGGACTGCAGCGGTTCAAGAAGGTGGCTCACCACCACCTTCTCAAGGGCAACTAGGGATGAGCAATAAATGCTGGACTTGCCAGCGATGCCCAGATCCCATAAGCGAAAAAAAAACTTATACCATCTGCTGGAGCCTGACCTACAGACAAGATCTAGCACAAGAACAGCTCTGTCCATTTCAGTGAAAGTCATCACAGCATTGAACTTTTATGTGACCAAATTCTTTCAAGCCACATTTGTCAAGTTATTCACACTTCAGTCCACTAATGAATCAAGCAAGTGACAGAAGCCTTGTTTGCCAGGCAGAACACTTTTGTCCATATCCTCATGAAAAACGGACTGTGTGAGATGAAGCAGCATTTTTATCAGATGATGGTGTCCCCTAAATTCAGGCCTTAGTGATGGCTCTCGTGTAGCCTAACAATAAACCCATGGAAAATACAAATAGGAAAGGCTCTCATTTCATTGAACAGGTCATGTTGGAATAGAATAATGAGGTGACAGCAGCTAAAATACCTTTATTTTCTGACAGCCCACAATGCCAGCATTTTTTAGAGAGTAACCAGATTGGACAGATGGCTGCTGGGGACCTTGGCTACCCTCTGAAAACCTGGCTATTAATACCAGTGAGGAGCCGCTGAACACAGTAAATCCAATGAGGCTCATGCCTCCATCCAAATTCTAGTGAAATTCTAGGGGCTGGATTTTGTCAGTGTGGGCGGGCTAGAGCGTGTCAGTGTGGGCGGGCTGGAGCGTGTCAGTGTGGGCGGGCTGGAGCGTGTCAGTGTGGGCGGGCTGGAGCGTGTCAGTGTGGGCGGGCTGGAGCGTGTCAGTGTGGGCGGGCTGGAGCGTGTCAGTGTGGGCGGGCTGGAGCGTGTCAGTGTGGGCGGGCTGGAGTGTGTCAGTGTGGGCGGGCTGGAGCGTGTCAGGTGGAAATCGTGCCAGGACCCCGACTCCTAATTGAAGTGCTGAAAAAGTGGGATTTTCCCCTAATTGGCCAATTGATTTCCTGCGTGTGGGAACCCCTGACCCAATGGGTCTTTTCAGACAGAAAGTTGCCTCCGATGATGTCATCAGTGTTGCTGGATTTAAGGCCTGCAAGCAGCCTTGCTTCTTCCAGAGACTGCAACCTTTATGGCTATTGCTGTCTTCGCCTTCTTCATCAACTATGTCCAGCAGTAGGCCAAAGTGTGCTCCACGCTTCGATGAGCCCTCCCCCCAAGCTCTGGTGGAGGGAGCGAGAACCAGGAAGGAGCTGCTGTTCCCTTCCTCAGGGAGAAAAAAGCCACCCCAGCAGACAAAAGCTGTGTGGCTGCAAGTGGCCCAGGAGGTCAGCTCCATCTTGCTGAGCCGCAGAACCTGGCTGCAATGCAGGAAGGGGTTTCATGATCTTCTCTGAACAGGAAAAGTGAGTATGACTTTCCCATCACCCTCAATCTGATCCCCATCGACTCTCCTCACCAGCACTCCGCTTTGCCAACCTCTTCCTCCACATTCCACTTGACACTTACATGCCTGCACCCTTACCCATTCCCTCTCTCTCTAAGGTCACACTCACTTAACTATTCGACCATACAGCCCTCACACTTCCTATCACTGTGATGCCATGACAACAACAACTTTCAGCACACAGGGAGGGTCCTTTGTCTCCTTCTAAGCATCTATGCTATGGATTCTCTACACTCACTCCTTCATTCTCTCTCAAACTCCACTTGTGTCCTTCATTGCAGGAAAAGAGAGCCCACAATAAGAGGGAAAGAGCCATGACCGGAGGAGGGACATCCTCAGTAGCCCAGCTCACCCCCTGGGAGGAGGTGGCCCTGGCGATCACCGGAATCGAGGAGGATTCCCAAGTGGGGGACGGACAGACGGGCACATCGCAGCAAGCTGGTGACAGAACAGTTTGGCATCTCTCTCATTGACATTGCATGAGTCACTGATAATGAATTGATGCTCTAACAGATTGACTTATGATCATCTGCACTTGTCAATGTTCATGTAACCTTGACTTCACATCTCTAACTCTTTCCTTTACTCCCCCACAGGACCATCGAGAGCCCCCATCCCCACTGTCCAGGA
This sequence comes from Somniosus microcephalus, assembly GCF_052327205.1. Classification (NCBI taxonomy): domain Eukaryota; kingdom Metazoa; phylum Chordata; class Chondrichthyes; order Squaliformes; family Somniosidae; genus Somniosus; species Somniosus microcephalus. The sequence continues at coordinate 82,334,206 of NC_140996.1, read as the reverse complement.
GGAAGAGCCTGAGCTTCCAGACTCCTCAGAGGAAGCTGCAACCTCTGAGGGCGCAGCGTCAGCAGAATTCAGCGCACCCAGCACCAGCGCAGACACTCACACCTTGGTGGGACCTTCACGAGATAGAGTAGTGTTGTCACTTGGTGTATCACAGCTCACAAGTAAGCATCAGCAGGTGCTGGAGACAGGGACAGCAGTGGAGAGTCCTCGTCGGAGAGCGCAAGATTCTGCCAGCTCAGCTCAGCTGCATGTCAACCCTGTGCCTCCGGGTCCATCCAGAAGGAGGGCGGTGCTTGAACTCCAGGAACAGGTGCAGGAGTCTCTGGCAGGTTTTGTCTCCAGGGTTACTGCGAGTGTGGAACGAATGGAGGAGTCCATCGCGAACATGAGCAGAGCCTTTGTGGAGGCATTGGCGCATGAACGCATCACCGTGGAAAGGATGGCTACCTCCATGGTAAGGTTGGCTACTATAGAGGAGAGGATGGCTACAGTAGAGGAGAGGATGGCTACGTCCATGGAGTAGCTTAGTCGCCAGGGTATGGAAAACATGGTAATTGTTCAGAATAGACTGACATCTCTTGAGGAGCGATGGTCAGCTATTGAGGAAACAAACCAGACCTTCATGCAAGTCCTCTGGAGTAGGACTGCCAGTGCAGAAAGGGGTCCTCATGGCCCCCCTGCAGTGCAGCAAGGTGCTGTCCAGCCACTTGCTAGCTCTGAAGTGGGGCTGACCCATGAGGGGGATGTTGGCGGCAGACAACAAGGAAGTGGGGGCTCCTCGCCAAGCGCTCACATGACCATGCAACTGCAGAGCCCTCGGTCAGAGCCCCACCAGAGTCCCCACCCAACTGAGATCAGCATCTCAACCCCTGCATAGCCACAGGAGCAGCAGACTGTTGCTGAGCCCTCACAGGTTTGCAACCCCAGAGGACGCCCGCCAAAGGTGTCGAGACAGGAGCAGCAAGAAAGTGAGCAAGGGGCCTCCACATCTGCTGAAGCCACAGGGGAAGCATCACGTAGGAGCACATGTAAGAGGAAGATAATGCACAAGTAGTCACAAGGATTGTCACTTGGGTGTAATTTGTGTTTCATTTTGAGAAGCCATCAGTTGCTTATTGTCATAAAAAATTCTGATGGCAAACTGTTGCAGTTGTGGCGTGTGTCATTTCGCTAATGGGACTTCTGCATTGAGGGCTTAGGGCGACTTGCAATTGTCAGTATGGTGGTCAGAGTGAGAGGAATCCGCAGGTTCTTGTCCATTGTCGATGCTCTGGTAAGAAGATACGAGGCTAAACTGTTTGATTGTGCAGACTAAGCAAATGTGATGAACATAAGTGTGTCCCTTGCATCCCGGGCAGCAATATGGTGGTGCTCTGGCGCCTTCTGGCCTGTGTATCTTCAGGTGGGTGACTAGCAGCTTGGCGCTCCTGTTGATGTTCCTGCTGTTGGTGCTGCTGTTGCTCATGGTTCTGCTGCTGCAATGGCTGGTCTGCATCCAAATCTGATGTCCAGGAGGAAAGGAATTAAATGGTCGCCATGCTTCTGGTATATGCCTCAGTTGAGGAAGCGCTTAGTCAAGGTGGGGAGAGGGGTTTCCAAGGAGGTCACACTGGAGATGGGTGTCAGGCTCCAAACTTCCCCCAGACCTGAAACAACAAATTTCTGCCACCTGCAAATGATCGTCGGTGAAAACTCCTTTGTAATGTTGGAGCTGCAGCTGTTCGTAAGCAATCCACTAGGAGGCGTGTAGGATGGGGGAAATGTGCTAAAATCGGAAAGGCCTCTCAAAATGAAATTATAGAGGCAATTAAGTGGTTGTTAAGGGCCTATCCCGCCTCTTGGAGGCAGGATGAAAGCGGGTCAGAAAACACGCACTTGGGAAAATTGCTCGGAGGCGGGGTGGAGGCAGTAACGGGCCCGCCCGCCAGTTTTGGTGATTTTAACAACTCGCACGCCTCCAACCCACCTCCTCGAGGCTGGGAAAATCGAGCCCTAGATGTCTAAAACTACTAGCATCTTTGTATCCTGCATAATTTTGCAATACAGCGAAGGAGAACCATTCAACCAGAGAAGCAGAAAGTTCGCCTTGAGAATTGATAGAGGAGAAGTTTCTGTGGTGCAGCGAGTAAGACGTGTCATTGATAACAGGGCCTTAGCTATACTTGTGGCTCTGTGTAACAGTCCTATATTCTTCTGTATAATACACTGGCCCTATTTATAACATGCTCTGCCTAAACAGTACTGCCTTCACTATTATCCCAACCTGTAACAATATGTCCCTCTTGACAATAAATCAACAAGCACATTCCAAAAAAGGTGAAACCGGTTTATGTCCCTCCTCGGGCCTTGACACTCGGCTCTGGTGATTCATGACTTTCTGTTGGGTCATGAACTGGCCATGCAATTATTACAATAACTTCCATTTCAGCAGCGACTGGCTGTTCTGCAGTCCTCTGAGGAAGATGGCTTGGCTGCTACATCACTGCCTCTTCCTGTCATGCCCCATCTGCTGGGTATCTCTTTACAGATGAACAAGGATATGTGTAAGGACAGACTGTCTCCACAGATGAGTGTGAAGTCCATTATCAAGATTCTCGCAAGCTGATCCGCTCAGCTCACAAGGACAGAATTAAGAGCCTCTTGTAAATTGGAGCCCCAGCTCTCAGTAGCGACAGTCACAGTATTGGTCAGCAAAACTATATCCCGCGCTTTGGTTCTCTGCGCTCAGTAGCTCCCCTACAGATGAGTGATGGAGTTGCCACTCCCTTCTTGATGGGCTACAGGTTTCTGCAAGCTTCTTGATGTCTGCATTGGTGACAGAGCTGGACTTCAACACGGTCTGCATTATACCATTCAGGGAGCTCAGAAGATGCGGGAAGCAGTTCTGTTGATTGATAAGTTCACTTCTGTATGTAACCCACACAAGTTTTGAATCTGTGGATCCTGCAACTGATACACATCTGACATAAGCCCTCTCCTCCCCTTATTACTATGCAATGGCTACCACCTTGACTTGCTTCTCCTCACTTGTGCTGGGTGCCTCACCAACCCAATATCACTAGGCCCTCTCTTTCAGATTTCCCTCAAGGTGAACGCATGTGAGCAGGGTCTGGAATGCTTCACAGGTGCTCGTGTGAAGTGCAAGCTTCCTACTTGTCCCTACTGAGGGAGTGGGGCATCAGCTTGGGAGGCTATACAAAGAGAGAAAGGACATGTGTTAGCATAGGGTTTGTTGTGTCTGTGTATGATAAGACACAGACTGTAGGAGAACGGTACAACAGGTGTTTACTCAACGTGGCTCACACGGCAACTGATCTGTACAGATTACTACTCAGTGCTATATACAGATGTGGTCACTGCCGGAACTGCAGTATACATGAGCTGTAAAAGATAGTTCCCCCCTTAAAGGTATATACATTACAATTCCTCCCCTTTTAGATTAACAGTACCATAGCACTCATTTAATAATTAAATATCAAACTAATTACAATTAACACTTTTAACATGCAACATTAGCTGAAAATAGTCTATTTATATATTCAGCCTTTGGGGAGGCTTCCTGATCCTTTCTGGATAGTGCCTTTCCCGAGTGTCTTGCTCTTGGTGTGGAGGCGATTCTGGCCCCCTGTCGTCGGTTGGTTCATCAGTTTCCGATGCTACTGTTTCTGGGGTAGATGCGACCTGTACGTCGGGTTCATCACCAGGTACGTATGGGCGAGGCATGGGGTTGACTTGTTCCTATGACTCTAGGATCTGGTCAGCATGGCGTCTCACGATGCTCTCCCCAACGTCCACTGTGTACATTAGTGGGCCCTGCCGTGTGCATATCGTTCCTGGCTGCCATTTTTCTGTTCGGTAGTCGCGGGCCAAGACTGGTTGCCCTACATTGAAGCTCCTTGTTGGCTTCTCATGGATGTGCTGGAATTGCTTACTCTCAACATCTCTTCATACGTTTGGTCTGAGCAAATCCAGGCTGTAGGGTATGTACCTTTAAGGGGAGAACTACTTTTTACAGCTCCTGTATACTGTAGTACTGGCAGTGACCACACCTGTATATAAACCCTGAGTAGGGATCTGTACGTTTAGTTTTAGAGTAACCCTCATCCAGTAAACACCTGTTGATTGTTCCCTGCAGTCTCGTGTCTAGTTATTGAAGGACACACAACATCAAGATACACGGACCTAACATTGGCGACGAGAAGGTTCAAACCTACCTGCAACTCTGCATCACCTCCCAGGGATTCGCTCCTGGAGAAAAGTGAAAGAAGAAGGCCGAGTCTAGAAGCACGGGCGTCGACAATCCAGCGGAGACTTGAGCATCGCAGGGGAGGCTGTTGACAGCTGGGCTTGGTTCTCCAGTCACAGTGGTCCAGCGAAACAGGCCGGCAACAGGTACGGCGCAGACCCTTCCTGGACAGCGGCGGCTAGAGCCGACCGACGGCACAGAAAAAGGCCGAGCAGCGTCGACGGGAGAAGAGAGAGGGTAGAGCGCACAGGGCGCAGCCGGTGTTCAGGACCGAGCGGCGTCGACGGGAGAAGAGAGAGGGTAGAGCGCACAGGGCACAGCCGGTGTTCAGGACTGAGTGGCGTCAACGAGAGAGAGAGGCGCGCAGGAAAACGCGCAGAGCGCAGCTGGTGTTCAAGGGCCGAGCAGCGTCAGTGGGGAAGAAAGGAAAGCGCGGGAGATGCCATTTTGAGCCGCAGCAGAGAAGAAGGGAGAGCGCGGGAAAATGCCATTTTGAGCCACAGCGGAGAAGAAGGGAGAGCGCGGGAAAACGCCATTTTGAGCCACAGTGGAGAAGAAGGGAGAGCACGGGAAAACGTAATTTTGAGCCAGTCTAACCACACCCAGGGATTCCGAAGAGTGGCAGTGTCACAGCGTTCGACAATGAAGTCGAAGATTGGATGAAATATGTCGAACGCATAGAAGTGTACTGCAAGGCAAATGAAGTGCCAGATGAGAGGAAAGCGCTGGTATTGTTGAATTCAATGGGTGCAAAAACATATGGCTTACTGCAAAACCTAGTAACCCCAGAGAAGCCAGTGGAAAAGGATTTTGAAAACATAGTGTCAATCCTACAGGACCACTTAACCCCCACACCGCTGCTGATAGCAGAAAGATTTAAGTTTCATAAAAGGAACCAGCATAAAGATGAAAGTAATGCTGAGTATTTAACGGAACTGCGCAAGCTATCGAAACACTGCCAGTTTGGAACGGGACTAGCAGATACTTTAAGGGACAAGTTTGTGTGTGGGCTTCAAAGTGAAGGAACCCAGAAACGGCTTCTATCAGAAAAGGATCTTACGCCGGACAAGGCTTTCAGCATGGCAGTATCACACAAAGCAGCCGCACAGGGTGCTGCAGAGATACAACGGAGACCGCAAGAATATGGCACAAATGAAATGTCATATGGAACAGTGAAGTGCTATCGCTGCGGCAGAACAACACACGACCATAATGATTGCTGGTTCAAGGACAAAGTGTGTAGACAGTGTGGAAAAGTAGGACACATAGCAAGAGTCTGCAGGTCGGGAAAGAAAACCAGCAGCAAGAAATCTCCACAGGAGAAGTACAAGAAGGTACATAAGGTGATGGAGAGTAGTTCAGACAAACAGAAAAGTGATACAGACTCCGGAAGCAAGAAGCTGGGTTGTCTGAAACTACATAAGGTGATCAAAACGGAGGATCACCAAACTATCTGGGTCACGCTCAAGATAGCCGAAGCCAAAGTGAAAATGGAATTGGACACAGGATCAGCCCTAACAGTCATAAACCGAAGGGACTACAAGCGGCTATTCTCACATATACACTTGAGAAATACAGAGATTGTCTTGAAGACGTACACGGGGCTAAAAAGTCTACCCCAAATGGAAAATCATGGTGAACGTTATATATAACGGCAAGGAAACACCAAAAATGGACCTATATGTATTGCCAGATGGAGGACCACCACTACTGGGACGTGAATGGATCCGGAAGATACAGCTAGATTGGCATTCCATACAAGCACTGACGTAGGTGCCAAAAAGGATGACGACGTCACACCTGGACGACTGTCAAAAATGCTAACTGACGCACAAGAAGTGTTCCAGGAGGGACTCGGAACACTAAAAGGCATAACAGCGATGATCAAAACAGAGGAAAATGCAAGCCCAAAGTTTTTTAAGGCCACAACGGTGCCTTATGCGATCCGCCCAGCCGTCGAAGCAGAGCTGGAAGGATTGGAACATTCAGGAGTACTGTCCAAAGTGGACTGGAGCGAGTGGACTACACCCATCGTTCCTGTAATGAAGAGGTCATTGAGTAATACGCCTGGGGAACCAAAGAAGGTTCGCATCTGTGGGGACTTTAAGGTGACAGTGAACCCAGTCCTTCACACTGTACAATATCCGCTTCCGCGGATTGAAGATATTTTTGCCTCGCTATCTGGAGGAAAATGCTTCACTAAGATTGGTCTGGCCCAGGCATACCTGCAAATGGAGGTAGAAGAAGCCTCGAAACAGTACCTCATGATCAACACTCATAAAGGTCACTACCAATACAACCGGTTGGTGTTCGGGGTAGCATCAGCTCCGGTTATTTGGCAAAGGGCAATGGATCAAGTCCTGCAAGGGATTCCAGGGACCCAGTGTTATTTGGACGACATCCTGGTCACGGGCGAAAATGACAGTGATCACCTCGCCAACCTGGAGCAGGTGCTCACTAGATTGAAGGAATATGGGCTACGAGCTAATCGCCACAAATGCGAGTTTTTCCAGAAGCAGATCTCGTATTGTGGCCACGTTATTGATGAAGAGGGGTTACATAAGTCCCCTGAAAAGATTGAGGCAGCAGTCAAGGCTCCAGCACCGGAAAATGTGTCATAACTGAGGTCGTTCCTCGGGCTGGTGAACTACTACCATAAGTTCTTACCAGATTTGTCTACAGTATTACACCCACTGAACACCCTACTGCAAACGGGGGTACCATGGAAGTGGAATGACGAATGTAAACGAGCTTTCCAGAAGTGCAAAGAATTGATCACATCAAAAGAGGTGTTGGCTCATTTCAACCCAGCACTACCAATTCGGTTGGCGTATGATGCATCACCCTATGGCATTCGAGCGGTGCTGTCGCACAAGTTCCCGGATGGCTCGGAGAGGCCGGTAGCCTTTGCGTCTCGGTCACTAACCTCAGCCGAGCGTAACTATGCCCAGATTGACAGGGAGGCCCTCAGCCTAGTGTGGGGAGTGAAAAAGTTCAACCACTATCTGCACGGGCAGAAGTTTACCTTGCTGACTGACCACCAACCACTTGTCTCCATCTTTAATCCAAAGAAGGGCGTTCCGGTGATGACTGCGCAACGGCTACAAAGATGGTCACTTTCTCTAGGGGCGCACCAATATGAAATCGAGTATAAGGGCACGAAACAGCATGGAAACGCTGATGGGCTATCACACCTGCCACTGCCTACTGCAGGGGAAGCACCAGCAGTGGACCCTGTCAAAATATTTTATTCGACTATAATTGAACGCTTGCCAGTAACTAACGCTGATATAGAGAATGAGACCCGAAATGACCCGACACTGTCTCGGGTATATGACTTGACGGTGAAGGGATGGCCAACACATGGCGACTCACTGTTGCCAGCATTCTCATCCAGAAGAGAACAGCTGGCAGTAAGCCAGGGGACCTTGATGTGTGGATCCCGAGTGGTAATTCCACCCAAGTTAAGGGAGAAAGTGCTAAATGAGCTTCACGAAGGCCATCTGGGAGGGGTGAAAATGAAAAGCCTTGCTAGGGCTTGTGTGTGGTGGCCGGGGATCGATCAGCAAATCGAGGACCTGAAAAAGAGCTGCTCAGGATGCCAGAAGGTCCAAAATGCACCACCACATGCCCCTCTACACCCATGGGAGTGGCACTCATCTCCATGGCAACGGGTGCATATTGATTTTGCTGGTCCATTCATGGACTCAATGTTTTTAATAGCCGTGGATGCACACTCGAAATGGCCTGAGGTGATCAATATGTCGTCCACCACCACGGAGAAAACTATTGCAGTCCTACGGACCATATTTGCCAGGAACGGCTTGCCAGAGCAGATTTGCTCTGATAACGGACCACAGTTTGTGTCCGAAGAGTTTCGAAGATTCATGAAAATGAATGGGGTAAGGCATTACACATCCGCCCCGTATCATCCAGCCACAAATGGATTGGCTGAGAGGTTCGTACAAACATTTAAAAAAGCAGTAAAGGCCATGTGCGATGACGACATTCCACTGCAGCATAAGGTGGACAATTTCTAGTTAGCCTACAGAAATGCGACACTTGCAGTCACCAACCAGACCCCGGCCATGATGTTCTTTAACCGAAGGTTGAGATCTCGTCTGGATTTGCTCAGACCAAATGTACGAAGAGATGTTGAGAATAACCAATTCCAGCACATCAATGAGAAGCCGACAAGGAGCTTCAATGTAGGGCAACCAGTCTTGGCCCGCGATTACCGAACAGAGAAATGGCAACCAGGAACGATATGCACACGGCAGGGGCCATTAATGTACACAGTGGATATTGGGGAGAACATTGTGAGATGCCATGTCGACCAGATCCTAGAGTCACAGGAACGAGTCAACCCAATGTCTCGTGTACCTGGTGATGAATCCAACATACAGGTAGCATCTACCCCAGAAACAGTAGCATCGGAAGCTGATGAACCAACTGACGACAGGGGGCCTCCGCACCAAGAGCAAGACACTCAGGAAAGGCGCTATCCAGAAAGGATCAGGAAGCCGCCCCAAAGACTGAATTTATAAATGGACTATTTTCAGTTAATGTGCATGTTAAAAGTGTTAATTGTTAAATGAATGTTATGGTACTGTTAATCTAAAAGGGGAGGAATTGTAGTGTATGTACCTTTAAGGGGAGAACTACTTTTTACAGCTACTGTATACTGTAGTACCGGCAGTGACCACACCTGTATATAAACCCTGAGTAGGGATCTGTACGTTTAGTTTTAGAGTAACCCTCATCCAGTAAACACCTGTTGATTGTTCCCTGCTGTCTCGTGTCTAGTTATTGAAGGACACACAACATCAAGATACACGGATCTAACACAGGCGAGATCTTAACCTTCGGTTAAAGAACATCATGGCTGGGGCCTGGTTGGTGACTGCATGTGTCGCGAACAGGAAATTGTCCACCTTGTGCTGCAGCGGAATGTTGTCATTGTACATAGCCTTTATTGCCTTCTTAAAGGTTTGTACGAACCTCTCAGCCAATCCATTTGTGGCTGGATGATACGGGGCGGATGTGCAATGCCTTACCCCATTCTTTTTCAAGAACCTCCGGAACTCTTCGGACACAAACTGTGGTCCGTTGTCGGAGCAAATCTGTTCTGGCAAGCCATTCCTGGCAAAAATGGTCCGTAGGACTGCAATCGTTTTCTCCGTGGTGGTGGAGGATACTTTGATGACCTCAAGCCATTTCGAGTGCGCATCCACGGCTATTAAAAACATTGAGTCCATGAATGGACCAGCAAAATCAATATGCACCCGTTGCCATGGAGATGAGGGCCACTCCCATGGGTGTAGAGGGGCCTGTGGTGGTGCATTTTGGACGTTCTGGCATCCTGAGCAGCTCTTGATCAGGTCCTCGATTTGTTTATCGATTCCCGGCCACCACACATAAGCCCTGGCTAGGCTTTTCATTTTTACCCCTCCCAGATGACCCTCATGAAGCTCATTGAGCACTCTATCCCTTAACTTGGGTGGAATTACCACTCAGGATCCACACATCAAGGCCCCCCGGCACACTGACAGCTGTTCTCTCCTTGTCGAGAATGCTGGCAACAGTGAGTCGCCATGTGCTGGCCATCCCTTCACCGTCAAATCATATACCCGAGACAGTGTCGGGTCATTTCGGGTTTCCTTTTCGATACAAGCGTTAGTTACCGGTAGGTATTCAACTCTAGTCGAATGGAATATTTCAACAGGATCCACTGCTGGTGCTTCCTCCGCAGTAGGCAGTGGCAGGCGTGATAGCCCATCAGCATTTCCATGCTGTTTCGTGCACTTATATTCAATCTCATAGTGGTGCGCCCCTAGAAAAAGTGACCATCTTTGTAGTCATTGCACAGTCATCACCGGAACGCCCTTCTTCGGATTAAAAATAAAGACAAGAGGCTGGTGATCAGTCAGCAAGGTGAATTTCTGCCCGTGCAGATAGTGATTGAACTTTCTCACTCCCCACACTCGGCTGAGGGCCTTCCTGTCAATCTGGGCATAGTTACGCTCGGCTGAGGTTAGTGATCGTGACGCAAAAGCTATTGGCCTCTCTGAGCCGTCCGAGAATTTGTGCGACAGCACCGCTCCAATGCCATAGGGTGACGCATCACATGCCAACCGAATTGGTAATGCCGGGTTGTAATGGGCCAATACCTCTTTCGATGTGATTAGTGTTTTGCTCTTCTGGAAAGCTCGTCTACATTCGTCACTCCACTTCCATGGCACCCCAGTTTGCAGTAGGGTGTTCAGTGGGTGTAGTATTATAGACAAATTTGGCAAGAACTTATGGTAGTAGTTTACCAGCCCAAGGAACGACCTCAGTTGTGACACATTTTCCGGTGCTGGAGCCTTGGCTACTGCCTCAATCTTCTCTGGGGACTTATGTAACCCCTCTTTATCGATAACGTGGCCACAATATGAGATCTGTTTTCTAAAAAACTCGCATTTGGGGCGGTTAGCTCAGAGCCCATATTCCAGCAATCTAGTGAGCACCTTCTCCAGTTTGGCAAGGTGATCACTGTCATTTTTGCCCGTGACCAGGATGTCGTCCAAGCAACATTGGGTCCCTGGGATCCCTTGCAGGACTTGTTCCATTGCCCTCTGCCAAATAGCCGGAGCTGATGCTACCCCGAATACCAGCCGGTTCTATTGGTAGAGACCTTTATGGGTGTTGATTGTGAGGTATTTATTTGACGCTTCTTCTACCTCCATTTGCAGATACGCCTGGGCCAGATCATTCTTAGTGAAGCGTTTCCCTCCAGATAGCGAGGCGAAAATATCTTCAATCCGCGGAAGTGGATATTGTACGGTGTGAAGGAACGGGTTCACTGTTACCTTAAAGTCCCCACAGATGCGAACCTTCCTTGGTTCCCCAGGCGTGCTGCTCAACAACTTTTTCATCACAGGGATGATGGGTGTAGCCCACTCGCTCCAGTCTATCTTGGACAGTACACCTGAACATTCCAGACTCTCCAGCTCTGCTTCGATGGCTGGGTGGATCGCATAAGGTACCGGTCTGGCCTTAAAAAATTTTGGGCTTGCGTTTTCTTCAATTTTAATCGTCGCTGTCATGCCTTTTAGTGTTCCGAGTCCTTGCTGGAACACTTCTTTCGCGTCAGTTAGGATCTTTGACAGTCGCCCAGGTGTGACGTCATCATCCTTTTTGTCAACCAGTCAGTGCCTGTATGGAATGCCAATCCAGTTGTATTTTCCGGATCCATTCACATCCCAGTAATGGTGGTCCTCCATCTTGCAATACACACAGGTCTAGTTTTGGTGTTTCCTTACCGTTATATATAACAATCACCCTTATTTTTCCTTTGGGGTAGACTTTTTGCCCCGTGTACATCTTCAAAATAATTTTTGTGTCTCTCAAGGGTATGTGTGAGAATAGCCGCTCGTAGTCCTGTCGTTTTATGACTGTTAGGGCTGATCCTGTGTCCAATTCCATCTTTACCTGGACTCCTGCTATCTTGAGAGTGACCCAAATGGTTCGGTGATCCTCCGTTGTGATCACATTATGTAGTTTCAGACAACTCAGTTCCCTGCTTTCAGAGTCATTATCACTCTTTTGTTCGTCTGAACTATTCTCCGTCATCTTATGTACCTTCTTGTACTTTTCTTTGGTAGGTTTCTTATTGCTGGTTTTCTTTCCCGACCTGCAGACTCATGCTATGTGTCCTACTTTTCCACACTGTCTGCACACTTTGTCTTTGAACCAGCAATCATTCTGGTCATGTGTTGTTCTGCTGCAGTGATAGCACTTCTCTGTTCTATATGACATTTTGTTTGTGCCATATTCTTGCGGTCTCTGTTGTATCTCTGCAGCGCCCCGTGCTGCTGCTTCATATCACACCGCAATGCTGAAAGCCTTTTCCAGCTAAGGTCCTTTTCAGATAAAAGCCATTTCTGGGTTCCTTCACTTTGAAGCCCACACACAAACTTGTCCCTTAAGGTATCTGCCAGTCCCGCTCCAAACTGGCAGTGTTTTGATAGTTTGCGCAGTTCTGTTAAATAATCAGCATTTCATCCTTATGCTGGTTCCGTTTGTGAAACTTGAATCTTTCTGCTATCAGCAGCGGTGTAGGGTTTAAATGTTCCTGTAGTATCGTTACTATGTCTTCAAAACTCTTTTCCATTGGCTTCATTGGGATTACTAGATTTCGTAATAAACCATACGTCTTTGCACCCATTAAATTTAACAATACCGACGCTTTCTTGTCATCTGACACCTCATTTGCCTTGCAGTATACCTCTATTTGTTCGACATATGTAGTCCAATCTTCGACTTCATTGTCAAATGCGGTGATACTGCCACTCTTCGGCATTTTGGGTGTGGTTTAAAATGGCGTCTCACAATGGCATAAAATGGCGTCCCCCGTGCTTTCCTTCCTCCCCGCTGCTGCCAACGCCGCTCCCGACGGTTCTCGTGGCAATGGCGGTGCCCTGTATGTTTCGCGCGCTTCTCCTGCGCTGCTGCCAACGCCGCTCTCGGCAGTCCTCATGGCAATGGCGGCGCCTCGCGGGTTTCTGCGCAGCTCTCTCTCCTTCTCTTCGACGCTGCTCGGCCCCTGAACACCGGCTGCGCCCTGTGCGCTCTGCCCTCTCTCTCCCCCATCGACGCTGCTCGACCCTTTGCTGTGCCACTCGGTCGGGCTCTAGCCCGCCGCTGTCCGGGAAGGGTCTGCGCACTACCTGTTGCCAGCCCGTTTCGCTGGACCGCCTCGACTGGAAAGCCAAGCCTGGCTCTCGACAGCCTCCCCCGCAATTCTCGAGTCTCTGCTGGATGACTGGGCGGTTGCCCGTGGTCGACGCCCGAGTCTCTGGCCTTGACCTCCAATCCACTGATCTCCAGGAACGAATCGCCGGGAGGTGATGCAGAGTTGCAGGTAAGTTCGAACTTGCCTTGTCGCCAATGTTGTGTCTGTGTATAATAAGACACAGACTGCGGGAGAACGGTACAACGGGTGTTTACTCAACGTGGCTCACATTGGAACTGACCTGTACAGATTACTACTCAGTGCTATATACAGGTGTGGTCACTGCCGGTACTGCAGTATACATGAGCTGTAAAAGATAGTTCCCCCCTTAAATGTGTATACATTACAGGGTTTGCAGCAAAAGATTCTGCCTATAGTAGGTAGGCCAGTAGTTTCATAGTGTTCCTGGACAGAAGTGACATGCTACTGAGTAAATGAGTTTGCAGGGCAAGTGGAAGTTTGATGACAACCTTTAGCATAGTTTTTTTTACTGTTTGAAGAACATGGATTCTTCCACACTTCCTGTGAAAATATTTATAGTTTATTGGCCAGAGCAGAGCTCTGAGGATGCAGGCAAGCATGCAGGAAAGTGGAAACTCCCAGCTGACCTGTCCTTTCCCCTGGTCCTTCTTTCTCAGATCATTTCAGTACTAACGTATTGTTTAAATTCACTGTCAATCAAGACACATAAGAAAGGCACTATCAAACCTGATAGACTCAGAAAGTATCTGTAGACTGTGAAAGGAACCATGTGATATATTTCTGGCTAGTGAGGGAGTATTTTGTTTAAAGAAAATCTCTAGGGGGAAACATTCGGTATCGACCATATTGGGCCGCTAACATCGCCTCAATGTTAACGTTAGCGCCCGCCAGTAATTAGCGCCAGTGACCGCGAAATTGAGTTTTAGCACCCAAGAGGGAGGTGGAGCATTAACTCAAGCGTCCAATTCCTTCTTCGGGCGCTAACGTCGGAGAGCGGGGCAGAAACCTCAGCAGTGCTGCACACTGGGCCGTGCAGCGCTGTCGCGTTCAAAGGCTCCTACCCTCCCTTAAAGGGAAGGGCCATCACTGCAGGCTCTGTAATTTATAAAGTATCTACCTGGCCCACCAAGGCAGCCACAATCCCACGCAATCAGCCCGGCACTCAAGCAGAGCACCGGGCTGATCGATCGTGGGCAGGAATCCGTGAAAAAAACTAGAAGAGGAAAGGTAAGGTTCTTTTTCACATACCTCGGCGACCTCGCCTTTAATCATCACCCTCGGAAGTGGCCGGCTGCCCGATATTACCTCCTGCAACTGTTGGTGTTTTTGACCTGCGTTATTGCAGGGAGCTGAAGTCAATTTCGGGTCCGGGGCGCTACCAGGGCGATGCGCATGGCGATGATATTACAATCACTGGGTGAAGGAGATCGGAGCACAATGCCATAGTGCTGCCGAAAAACTCCCACCGAATATGGCGGGAGTCGATGTCAGTGCCGCGTCCGGTTGCATAGCCATTTGTGCCCTGCTGGGGGCGCTAACGGAAGGTGCAAAAACACCCAATTTCACCCCCCTTAAATCCTCAGATTAAATGCTGTTGTCGCATCAAACAAACATAACATAGCCATGGATATGAAATCTATTAATGAGCTGTTATGGATTATAATTTTTTTCAGTTTGTTCTGCATTCATTGAAATCTTAGGCCTACGTGCAAACACCTGAAAGGCACCATGTCAAACTGGACTATTGCTGGTGCAGGTATTCTGACACATAACATGTACAAGCAGCACTACAGATATAGAATAAGCTAGTTGGCATTATATAGAATTATATAATATTGAACTGGGGGATTGTTAGGTTAAAACACACTTCAGAAAGGTGTACCAGACAAGCTTTTCGCACAACAGTGGGAGTGTTTTTTTAATTCGTTCATGGGATGTGGGCGTCACTGGCAAGGCCAGCATTTATGGCCCATCCCTAATTGCCCTTGAGAAGGTGATGGTGAGCCACCTTCTTTAGCCGCTGCAGTCCGTGTGAGAAAGGAATGTCAATTGTTGAATGAACTTCAGTATAGAGAGGGCCTTTTGCAATAAAGACTGGAAGAAATAAGACAACTAAGGCATGCACAACAAATGGTAACAGCTAATCTTAACAGTAACTGCTAGCAGCTGTATCAACAGCACACACAGAATGTGATGACATATGAACCCACATTTGTCCTATGTATTGAAACCTATAAAAATACAACACACTGAAACTCTTGGGGACTTTGATCTAATTATGTTGAGGCTAGTGTAAGCAGTCAGGATGACACGCTTGCGATGTTCTGAAGGGAGTCCTTGGTATGAGTATATTTGGTACCTAGATCTCATATACACTGCATTTAAGGGGAATTATGTTTTATTATCTCATTGACTTGATTTAATAAAGGTTTTTAACCAGATGTTTTCAGTGTTTCCTAGCCCTTGCACTTGTATTAGAGGTGAAGGATGTATGACAATATCCTATAATACCTCCACAAAAGGGCAATAGGGTAATATGACAACATCTATATATATAAAAGGATCGATCTGTCTGTCTGTCTGTCTGTCTGTGTGTATGTCTGGGCATCACTCAAAAGTAATAAAGCGTACCTACACATATATTATATCAAAAGAAAGCTTATGATTAGGGGAGCGTCAAATGCATATTTACTTTTTGGTCAGACAAAAATTGCTCGGACAGTACACAAAAAATGTTCAAAAAACGGCAAAATTCTGCTCATTAGCAATTGACCAATCCTACCGCTCATTAGCGTTGAGTGACGTGATGTTTGACCAATCACGGGGGGCATTTCATGGCGTTTGTGGGCAGGGCCTAATCCTTCAAACTGCCGTTGCTGAGGTGAGTGGCGGCCATTAAAGACCCCAGAAAATACTGGAAAAACTCAGCAGTTCAGGCAACATCTGTGACCTGCTCAGTTTTTCTAGCATTTTCTGTTGTTATTTCGGATTTCCAGCATCTCCAGTATTTTGCTATCGTGCAGCCGTTCTTAGTTTGGCCGTGTTGCTAACAGGTGAGGAGGGTGTTTGTTCTTCACGTTCGCCAGCCGGCCGGAGCAGCAGCTCAGCTTGGGTGACTCGGGCCAGGCCTCAGGCGCTATGCCGCCCACAGTGTCTCCGGGGCGGCAGGCCGCAGCGGGAGCTTATCAGCGGGAGCTCAGCTGAGGTGAGTCGGGCTGGGCCTGAGGTGCTAGGGAGGGAGATGGGAGGGAGGGAGAGAAAGGAAAGGAGGGAGAGACAGGGGGGAGGGAGAGAGAGAGTGGGGAGGGAGGGAGAGAGGGAGGGAGGGAGGGAGGGAGGGAGAGAGTGAGGGAGAGGAGAGGGAGAGAGAGGGAGAGGGGAGGGAGGGAGAGAGAGGGAGGGAGAGTGAGCGGGGAGGGAGAGGGGAGGGAGGGAGAGAGGGAGGGAGAGGAGAGGGGGAGAGGGAGAGAGAGGGGAGGGAGGGAGAGAGACGGAGTGAGAGCGAGCAGGGAAGGATGGGGAGAGAGAGAGAGAGAGGGGAGAGAGAGGGGCAGGGAGAGAGAGGGGGGAAATAGAGAGGGGAGAGAGAGAGGGGCAGGGGAGAGAGAGAGGGGCAGGGAGAGAGAGAGGGGGAGAGAGCGAGGGGCAGGGAGAGAGAGGGGCAGGGAGAGAGAGGGGGGAGGGAGAGAGAGAGGGTGAAGGAGGGAAAGAGTGAAGGGGTGGGAGAGGGAGGGAGAGCTCGCCTTCTTCCTCCAGGCTAATCCCGAAATAAATCCAGCAGTCCCTCTCTCTCGTCCCCCCCAGTCTCTCTCTCTCTCCCCCCCAGTCTCTCTCTCCCCCAGTCTCTCTCTCCCCACCAGTCTCTCTCTCCCCCATCTCTCTCTTCTCCCCCAATCTCTCTCTCTCTCTTCCCCCAGTCTCTCTCTCTCCCCCGTCTCTCTCTTCTCCCCCCAGTCTCTCTCTCTCTCTTCCCCGTCTCTCTCTTCTCCCCCCAATCTCTCTCTCTCTGTCTTCCCCCCGTGTAGGTACGCTCTATAACTTTCGAGTTTATTCAATACAGACAGACAGACAGACAGACAGACAGATGGAATGACAGACAGATCGACCGATTTATTTATTTATATATAGATACAGAGTGTCACACCCAGTAACACAGGGTGTTTTTATTATCTTATATCTATATATATAAAGCGGTCGATCTGTCTGTCATTCCGTCTGTCTGTCTGTCTGTCTGTCTGTCTGTCTGTATTGTATAAACTCGAAAGTTATAGAGCGTACCTACATGTGTGTTACATCGAAAGAAAACTTACAATTCCAGAACCATCATAAGCGTATTTACGTTTCGGCCAGACAAAAATTGCGCCCGCGGTATCCAAAAAACGTTCAACATTCCGCTCATTAGCATCGAGTGACGTCGAGGTCGACCAATCGTACGGTCGAGCGACCCGACGGTCGACCAATCGCTGCGTGGCGGAGGCGGGTTCCTGGCGCGTGCGGGCGGGCCCTCCTAGAGTCGAGTGACGGGACGATTGACCAATCCTACGCTTCGGTGACCTGACGACCACCAATCGGTGCGTGTGTGGGCGGGCCTTATCATTCTGAACCGAGGTGAGTCGCCGCCATCTTGATTCCGAACCTTTCATTTCTTTTTCCCGCTTTCTGCGTGTTTCTTTTCAAATCTACATTTCCAGCAAAAAAAAAGTTGCTTTAAAACACAAATTGTTTTTAAAAAAAGTTAATTAATTTGTAAATCTTTTCTGTAACATCTAGAATTTTCCTACCTTTACCCGTTTTTCCAGGCCTGTAAGCCTGGGCCTCTGTTGCCCAGCCACGCCCGAGCTAGGCACCTCCCGTCGCGCTGAACAAGCGGCTCGCAATCGCCGCCATCTTTGTGAAGGCTGGAGGGGGTGGGCCTGAGCCGAGCGTCGCCACCGCCGCCATGTTAGTAAAGGCGGGTGGGGCAGGAGGCAACGCGCGCGACTTGAGTCCGGCCGGGCCTCACGCGGTAGGTTGCGCGGCGGCATCTCTCTCTCTGCTCTTGAAGCCGGCTCGGGCGGGGGGCGGGGCTCGGGAGATCGGGTCTCCGGAGATCGGTGTAGTGTATGTAACGTTCCACCTTTAAGAGAACTATTTTAAGGGTTGCACTACTTTATCTTGGCTACTGTATACTGTAATACCGGTGGTGACCACACCGGTATATAAGTGCTGTGTAAGGATTTATTGGGCAGATTCGCTCTGACCTTCGAATAGTAAAGTCCTGTTAAAGTTACTCTTGTAGTCTGTGTATTAATTCACCATATAACCCACAGACTTTACAGTGGCGACGAGTTCGATCTTACCCTGCGGCAGCGATACATCCGAAGCAGTTAACGAGCGTCGAGAGGAGGCACCCGCCCTCGTCATTCTGCTGAGAGAAGACTCGAGTCTGCAGAGCAAGGAAGAAGGAAGAATTCAGACACGAAGCCTTCCATCAGCAACAAGCAGTGATCGCCCCTTCTGCCACGGTGGTGAGTGAGCCGATCAGCCACGAGAAGCAAGTCGGCCACATTGACTGTGAGTAGGGGGGAAATAAAAAAAAAGAACGGAGGAAGGGCGGTGAACTCGACCACGGTCGGGGGGGAAAGGAGCCGGACAGAAGTCGGGCCCAGAGGCGCTGAGACTGGGGCAGCGTGGGGCACGGAAGCCGCGGTGCAAGCGGGAACGCAGCCGGTGTGAGAGACCGGGCTACCAGCGGGAACGCAGCCAGTGTGAGAGACCGGGCTACAAGCGGGCTGGGAGACGCAACAGCATCGTGAGAGAGCTCGACCACGACCGGCGAAAGGCCGGGCAGCTACCGAGGCCGTGAGGCGCTGCACCGGGATCGTAAGGCGCAGGAAGAAATAAAAATAAGAAACCGCGGAGAACTCAGCCGCAGCCGGGGGAGGAAAGGACCGGACTGCGAGAGGGCTGGGAGGCGTGATTGGAAGCCGCTGAGGGAGAGACAGAGCCCGAGCGAGCGGGAGAGACAGAGCCGAGCGAGGGAGACCGAGGAGATTCAGCCAGCGGCTGGAACTGTTCGCCGTCAACGGGTTGTCCCCAGCGCCGGTTGCCCTGCCGAGAAAAGGGAACAAAGAACGCACTGAAGCCGGCGCGCAGGCTGCGAACCCCGAAAGCCAGCGGTCGTCGCCCGAGGGAAAAGCTTACCCCTCCCGCCAGTAGGCAGAGAAGAAGACAGGAGCGGGAAACCGCCATTTTGAAAGTGGGCGGGGAAGAAGACAAGCGCGGGAAACCGCCATTTTTGGAAAAAAAAGTTAAACAAAAATTTCGTTGTTGTTTCTCAGGAAGATTGTGAAGATGCCTAAGCGTGGCAACATCAACGAATTCGATTCTGATGTGGAAGATTGGACCACGTATGTAGAACGCATCGAGATATATTGTAAGGTCAATAAGATAGCAAATTATGATAAAGCTCTAACCTTACTAAACTCAATGGGTGCGAAGACATACGGGTTATTGAAGCATCTTCTATCACCAGCTAAACCGGCGGATCAGTCTTTCGCTAATATTGTTGCTGTCCTGAAGGATCATGTGAACCCCACACCGCTGATGTTAGCGGAACGAGCTAAATTTTATGGGAGAACGCAACTAAAGGAGGAAAGCAACGCGGAGTACCTGGTTGAACTGCGTAGGCTAGCAAAATACTGTCAGTTTGGGGTAAATCTGACAGAGGCACTGAGAGACAAGTTCGTGTGCGGGATGTCGAAGGAAGGAACACAAAAGCGACTGCTCGAAGAGAACGATCTTACACTTGATAAGGCTGTCCTTATTGCAGCATCGCACGAAGCCGCAGCGAGAGGCACGGCGGAAATGCAGCTGAAGACAGCGGTACTCAGTGTGGATCAAATGACTTCGGGTACAACGAAATGTTACCGTTGTGGGAAGACAACACACGACCAGAACCAATGCTGGTTTAAAAACCAGGAATGTAGAAAATGTGGCAATCTTGGTCACATAGCTAAAGTATGCCGGTCAGGAAAGAAGACCAGCAACAATAAGTCACCGCAAAAGAAGTACAGAAAGGTACATAAGGTGACTGTGAAGAGTCCAGATGAACTGAATTCGGATTCAGACCCCAACAGCAAGGAACTGGGTAGTCTGAGGATTCACAATGTGAGTAAAGAAGCTGACCGACAAACTATCTGGGTCACACTGCAGATTGCAAAAGTCCAAGTGAAGATGGAAGTGGACACCGGATCGGTGTTGACGGTCATGAATAAACAAGATTACAAAAAGTTATTCAAACATATTCCCCTACGGGATACGGAGATAGTATTGCAGACATACACGGGGCATAAAGTATACCCCATCGGAAAGATAAAAGTCAAGGTGAGACACAAGGGCAAAGATCACCAAGGAATGGACTTATATGTACTACCCGAGGGAGGTCCACCACTTCTGGGACGGGAGTGGATCAGGAAAATAAAGATAGACTGGCACTCACTAAACACAATGACGGTAGATTTCGCAAAGAAAGATGTCAAACCTGAACGGTTGTCCAGAATATTGGACGAGGCTAAAGAGGTATTCCAGCAGGGACTGGGAACACTGAGAGGAATTAAGGCAAAAATCAAGATTGCAGAACATGCAAGCCCAAAATTTTTCAAAGCCAGATCGGTACCTTACGCGATACGACCTGCTGTGGAGGCAGAACTGGAAGAGCTTGAACGTGCAGGGGTACTGTCGAAGGTGGACTGGAGTGAGTGGGCCACGCCCATTGTTCCCGTCATGAAGTCTTCATCAAGTAGCAAGCCAGGGGGACCGGGGAAGGTCCGCATCTGCGGAGACTTCAAGATCACAGTTAATCCGGTGCTTCACACGGTACAATACCCGCTTCCGCGGATTGAGGATATCTTTGCTTCATTGTCTGGCGGGAAACACTTCACCAAGATAGACCTGGCACAAGCATATTTACAGATGGAGGTCGAGGAAGAGTCACGCCAGTATCTCACAATCAACACGCACAGAGGCTTGTATCGATATAATAGATTGGTTTTTGGAGTAGCTTCGGCTCCAGCAATTTGGCAGAGGGCCATGGAGCAGGTCTTACAGGGTATTCCAAGCACTCAGTGTTACTTGGACGATATCCTGATTACGGGAGAAGACGAGGAGGAACACCTCACAAATTTGAAACTGGTGCTCACCAGGTTGAAGGAATATGGCCTTCGAGTTAATCGCCAGAAATGTGAGTTCTTCCAGAAACGGATCTCGTCCTGCGGTCATGGCATTAACCAAGAGGGGCTGCACAAGTCACCTGACAAGATCGAAGAGGTTGTGAAGGCCCCCGCTCCGGAAAATGTATCACAGTTGAGGTCGTTTCTGGGGTTGATTAATTATTACCATAAGTTTCTGCCAAATCTATCCACGGTGCTGCATCCGCTGAATGCTCTGTTGCGGAAAGAAGTACCATGGAAGTGGAGCGAGGACTGTAAGAAGGCCTTTCGCAGAAGCAAGGCGTTGATTACCTCTGAGGAAGTGTTGGCTCACTTCAACCCAACGCTACCTCTTCGTCTAGCTTGTGATGCTTCCCCTTATGGTATTGGAGCTGTACTCTCACACAAGTTACCAAATGGCTCGGAAAGGCCAGTCGCATTTGCGTCCCGATCATTGACCTCCGCTGAGCGAAATTAAGCTCAGATAGATAGGGAGGCTCTCAGCCTTGTGTGGGGAGTAAAGAAATTCAATCATTACCTGCAGGGCAAGAAGTTTACATTGCTGACAGACCACCAGCCGTTGGTGTCCATATTCAACCCTAACAAGGCCGTTTCCACTATGACAGCACAAAGGCTACAGAGGTGGTCCGTTCTACTAGGGGCACACCAATATGACATCGAATACAAAAGGTCCAAACAGCATGGAAATGCTGATGGGTTACCGCGCCTACCGTTGCCAGTGGAAGAAGAGGCGACTACAGTGGACCCAGTGGAGATGTTCCACTCAACCATAATGGAATGTCTACCAGTAACAAATTCCATGATCGAAAGGAAACAAGAAATGACCCGACTCTCTCACGAGTCTACAATTTAACGGTGGAGGGATGGCCAGTACATGGCGAACCAATGCTGCCAGCATTTTCGCACAGAAGAGAACAGCTGTCAGTGTGACGAGGAACCTTGATGTGTGGATCTAGAGTGGTGATTCCACCCAAACTCCAGCAGAAAGTACTAAAGGAGCTTCACGAGGGGCATCTGGGTGGAGTGAAAATGAAGAACCTTAGCCAGAGCGTTTGTGTGGTGGCCAGGTATTGATGGAGACATCGAAGAAATAACCAAGAGCTGTCTAGGATGCCAGAAGGTCCAAAACGCGCCACCACAAGCTCCTCTGCATCCATGGGAGTGGCCCTCATCTCCATGGCAAAGGGTACATATCGACTTTGCTGGTCCATTTATGGACTCAATGTTTTTAATCGCGGTGGATGCACACTCCAAGTGGCCGGAGGTAATAAAAATGTCCTCTACCACCATGGAAAAAACCATCACAGTATTAAGGACCATATTTGCCAGGAATGGGCTGCCGGAACAGATCTGTTCTGATAATGGACCGCAATTTGTGTCCGAAGAATTCAGGAAGTTCTTAAAAAGCAATGGGGTCAAGCACTATACGTCCGCCCCATACCATCCCGCCACCAATGGATTAGCTGAAAGGTTTGTCCAGACCTTCAAGAAGGCCATAAAGGCCATGGGTAATGAAGACATAAATCTACAACATAATGTAGATAACTTCTTGTTGGCGTACAGGAATGCAACACATGCGGTCACAAACCAAACTCCCGCCATGATGTTTTTCAATAGAAGAATAAGATGCAGGCTGGATTTGATTAAGCCAAAAGTCAGAAGGGACGTAGAGAACCGGCAATTTCAAGGCATGAATGAAAGGCCAACTAGATCCTTTCAGATAGGTCAACAAGTTTTGGCCCGGGACTACCGTACCGAGAATGGCAGCCGGGAACTATTGGAAAAAGGCTAGGACCGTTGATGTATACCGTGGACATTGGTGAAAGCATAATAAGGCGCCATGTTGACCAGATCATAGAATCATCCACAAAGGCCCAACCTACTCCACAACTCTATACGTCTAATGTTGAAGCAGAGATACCCAGAGCATCTCCCTCCGTTCCGGTAATACTGGAATCCGATGAACCTGAAACGGTCCTTCAAGCCGAATCGACCTTGCCAGAAGAACCTACTACACCACCGAAAATGACTACACCACCGAGGCGTTATCCGGACAGAGTCCGGAAGCCTCCAGAGAGTCTGAATCTGTGAACTGTTTCACATAAAGTTGTATATATGTTAAGATGTTATATTAATGGGAATATGTATATATTGTTAACCTAAAAAGGGAGGATTGTAGTGTATGTAACGTTCCACCTTTAAGAGAACTATTTTAAGGGTTGCACTACTTTATCTTGGCTACTGTATACTGTAATACCGGTGGTGACCACACCGGTATATAAGTGCTGTGTAAGGATTTATTGGGCAGATTCGCCCTGACCTTCGAATAGTAAAGTCCTGTTAAAGTTACTCTTGTAGTCTGTGTATTAATTCACCATATAACCCACAGACTTTACAATCGCGGGGGGGGAGACTCCGGAGATCGGGGGGGGCGAGCCTCTGGAGATCGGGGGGGGCGCTCGGGAGATCGGGCCTCGGGAGATCGGTGCTCGGGAGATCGGGGGCGGGGCGCGAGGCTCGGGAGATCGGGCCTCGTGAGATCGGGCCTCGGGAGGGCAGGGCTTGGGACATCGGGGGGCGGGGCTTCGGGGACTCCCCCCCTCCCACCCTCCTCCACCCCTCTCCCCTCCCCCTCCCCTCTCCCCCCTCCCCCCTCCCTCCCCCTTCCCCCACTTCCCTTCCCCTTCCCCCCTTCAACCCCCTCCCCTCCCCCCACTCCCCCTCCCCTCCTCTCCCCCCCTCCTCCCCCTCCCCCCCTCCCCTGCCCTCCCCCTCCCACCTCCCCCTCCCCCCCGCCCCCTACCCCCCTCCCCCCTGCTCCCCTCCCCTCCCCCCTCACCCCCTCCCCCCCATCCCCCACTCCCCTCCCCTCCCCTCACCCCCCTCCCCCCTCCCCTCCCACCACCCTCCTCCCCTCCTCCCCTCCCCTCCCCTCCCCCCTCGCCTCCCCCTTCCCCCTCCCCTCCCACTTCCCCCCTCCCCCTTCACCCCCCCGCCCCCCTTTCCCTCCCCTCCCCTCCCCCTCCCCCTCCCCTCCCCTCCCCCCTCCCCCTCCCCTCCCCCTCCCCTCCCCTCCCCGTCCCCTCCTCCCCTCCCCTTCTCCCCCTCTTCCCCCTCCCCTTCCCCCCCACTTCCCCCCTCTCCCCCCTTCACCCCCTCTTCCCCCCGTCACTCTCTCTCTTCCCCCCAGTCGCTCTCTCTCTTCCCCCCAGTCGCTCTCTCTCTTTCCCCCCCCAGTCGCTCTCTCTTTTCCCCCCCAGTCGCTCTCTCTCTTGCCACCCAGTCGCTCTCTCTCTTCCCCCCCCAGTCGCTCTCTCTCTTCCCCCCCCAGTCGCTCTCTCTTTTCCCCCCCAGTCGCTCTCTCTCTTGCCACCCAGTCGCTCTCTCTCTTCCCCCCCAGTCGCTCTCTCTCTTCCCCCCCAGTCGCTCGCTCTCTTCCAACAACAACATGCCCTCGAAAAAGCCTCGGCACCACCGGGCACTCCAGCTAGTCTATCTATCTATATACATATAAAGCGGTCGATCTGTCTGTCATTCCGTCTGTCTGTATTGAATAAACTCGAAAGTTATAGAACCTACCTACACGTGTATTGCATCGAAAGAAAGCTTACGATTCCAGAACCGTCATAAGCGTATTTACGTTTCGGCCAGACATAAATTGTGCCCGCGTATCCAAAAAACATTCAACATTCCGCTCATTATCCGCTCATTAGCATCGAGTGACGTCGAGGTCGACCAATCGTACGGTCGAGCGACCCGACGGTCGACCAATCGCTGCGTGGCGGGGGCGGGTTCCTGATGCTTGCGGGCGAGCCCTCTTAGAGTCGAGTGACGGGACGATTGACCAATCCTACGCTTCGGTGACCTGACGGTCCACCAATCGGTGCTTGTGTGGGCGGGCCTTATCGTTCTGAACCGAGGTGAGTCGCTGCAATCTTGATGCCAAACTTTTCATTTCCTTTTTCCGCTATCTGTGTGTTTCTTTTCAAATCTATATTTACAGCAAAAAAAAAAAAGTTGCTTATAAAACACAAATTGTTTTAAAAAAGTTAATTAATTTGTAAATCTTTTCTGTAACATCTAGAATTTTCCTACCTTTAACTTTTTTTCCAGGCCTCTAAGCCTGGCCTCTGTTGCCCAGCCACGCCCAAGCTAAGCACCTCCCGTCGCGCTGAACAAGCGGCTCGCGATCTCCGCCATCTTTGTGAAGGCTGGAGGGGGCGGGCCTGAGCCGAGCGTCGCCACCGCCACCATGTTAGTAAAGGCGGGTGGGGCAGGAGTCAGCATGTGCGACTTGAGTCCGGCCGGGCCTCACGTGGTAGGTTGCGCGGCGGCGTCTCTCTTTCTGCTCTTGAAGCCGGCTCGGGTGGGGGGCGGGGCTCGGGAGATCGGGCCTCCGGAGGTCGGGGGGGGGGGGCCGAGCCTCGGGAGATGGGGGGGGCGGGGCTCGGGAGATCGGGCCTCGGGAGATCGGCACTCGGGAGATCGGGGGCGGGGCGCGGGGCTTGGGAGATCGGGCCTCGTGTAATCGGGCCTTGGGAGGGCGGGGCTCGGGATATCGGGAGGCGGGGCTCGGGGACTCACCCCATCTTCCACTCCTCCCCCTCTCTCCCCTCCCTCCCAACCCCCTCCCCCCTCAACCCCTCCCCTCCCCCTTCCCCCCCCTTCCATCCCCCTTCCCCCCCGCCCTCCCCTCCCCCACATCCCCCCCTTAACCCTCCCCCTCCCCTCCCCCCCTTTCCCCCCTCCCCCTCCCCTCCCCCCCCTCCCCTCCTCCTCTCCCCCACTCCCCTCCCCTTCCCCCCTCTTCCCCCCTCCCCTTCCCCCCCTCTTCCCCCCCTCCCCCCTTCCCCCCAGTCGCTCTCTCTCTTCCCCCCAGTCGCTCTCTCTCTTCCCCCCAGTCGCTCTCTCTCTTCCCCCCCAGTCGCTCTCTCTCTTCCCCCCCAGTCGCGCTCTCTCTTCCCCCCAGTCGCGCTCTCTCACCCTCTCTTCCAACAACAACATGCACTTGAAAAAGCCTCGGCACCGCCGGGCACTCCAGCTAGTAATAAATATAAAGAGTGTCACACCCAGTAACGCACGGTGTGTCATTATATAATATAATATATACAGGTATACACACCCACAAACACATGGTGTTATTATATAATATATACAGAGTGTCACACCCAGTAATGCAGTGTGTTATTACTTATATCTATATAAAAAGAAAAAGGATACATCTGTCTGTCATTCCGAATGTCTGTCCGTCTGTCTGTCTGTATTGTATAAACTCAAAAGTTATAGAGCGTACCTACACGTGTGTTACATCGAAAGAAAGCTTACGATTCCAGAACCGTCATAAGTGTATTTACGTTTCGGCGAGACAAAAATTGCACCCGCGGTATCCAAAAAACGTTCAACATTCCGCTTATTATCCGCTCATTAGCATCGAGTGACGTCGAGGTCGACCAATTGTACGGTCGAGCGACCCGACCTGTATGGCAGGGGCGGGTTCCTGGCGCTTGCGGGCGAGCCCTCCTAGAGTCAAGTGACGGGACGATTGACCAATCCTACGCTTCGGTGACCTGACGGTCGACCAATTGGTGCATGTGTGGGCGGGCCTTATCGTTCTGAACCGAGGTGAGTCGCCGCCATCTTGATTCCGAACTTTTCATTTCTTTTTCCCGCTTTCTGCGTCTTTAAAAAAAAAGTTGCTTTTAAAACACATAGGCCTAGAAATTCAGTATAGCCACGTTTGCGGCGCTACAGCCGGGCGGCCGCTAAAGTTTGCGCCCGGCGCAACTTTGCACCACCTTCGCCGATATTCAGTGGCATCGCCCCAAGAGGTTGCTGCTGCACTAAAACAGGCGATGCACGACTATCATTAGGCGCTAAGCTGGCGGCCCGGGGCGAAACCCCCGAGGGCGGGCGCAGTGCAGGTGCGGCGAGCTGCTGAATGACTGCAGACACTCTGGCGCCGGTGAGCTCTTAAAGGGGGAGGGTGGATTTGTTTTTTTGAAAGGCCGAGACTGGTGTATTTGTGTTTTTTGAAAGGCCGAGACTGCTCGATTTGTGTTTTTGTGGGGGGCTTTTCTCCATTAGTTTGTTATGTGGGAAGGGCACAGAGGTATCAAAGTAATAAATGTTCTTAAATCGCACTGTCCATGTTTTCTTTAGGAAGTCCTGGTTGCCCTGCTCGGCTGAGGGCTTGTGGAGCAGCTACATTCATCTTGTTGGCACAAGCCATTCACTGAGAGGGGGCCTAGAACCGACGTTCAATAAGCCGCCGACAGGCGGCCCTTGCACTTTCTGCCTCCCTCCTGTGCTGGTCCTCCTCCTCCTCCTCCTCTGGTGGTCCTCCAATGTCTGGTGGCAGTGGCTGAGTCCTGCGGATAGCCAGGTTGTGCAGCATGCAGCACACGACCGCGAAATGGGAGACTCGCTCAGGCGAGTACTGTAGGGCTCTCCGGAACGATCCAGACAGTGGAACCGTTGCTTCAGGACGCCGATTGTTTGCTCAATGAGGTTCCTGGTTGCTTGATGGCTGTCATTGTATCCCTCTTCAGCAGGGGTGCTGGGCGCACGGAGCGGGGTCATCAGCCAGGTGCACAAAGGATAGCCTTTGTCCCCGAGAAGCCATCCTCGTGGGTGAGGCTGGGCCTGGAACATGTCTGCCACAGAAGTCTGGCGCAAGATGAAGGCATCGTGGCTGCTGCCTGGAAAGCGGGCATTGACAGCTAGGATGATCTGCCTGTGGTCACACACCAACTGCACGTTGAGCGAATGGTAGCCCTTCCGGTTGCGGTAATCCTCGGCATGCTCTAGAGGTGCCCGCAAAGCCACATGCGTGCAGTCAATGGCGCCCTGCACCATGGGGAAGCCCGCTAATGCTGCAAAGCCCATTGCACGCTGTTGCTGCTTGACAAGGGCCATGGAGAAGGAGATGAACTGACGTCTCCTTCTGAAAAGGGCATTGGCCACCTGGCGGATGCAGCAATATACGGCAAACTGGGAGATGTTGGAAATGTCCCCAGCAGCGGATTGGAAGGAGCCGGTGGCATAGAAGTTGAGAGACACCGTCACCTTCACTGCCACCGACAGAGATGTCCTGCTCCTCAGCTGTGGCTGCAGATCTCCGCGAAGCAGGTGGCAGATCTCAGTGACCACCGCCCTTCGGAATCGCAGCCTCCGAACACACTGCTCATCAGACATGTTCAGATATGAGAACTGCTGGCGGTATACCCTGGGTGGGTAAGGCCTCCTTAGCCGACACCTGTTGCCCCTTCTCCCTCTGGCCATGATTGCCACTCTCTCACGGCGTCTCTGAGCCCTTTGAATGCAATGGAGAAGGCCAACGTTTGCACCCATTGCAGCCCCCATTATATGTTTCCAATCAATGCTATGGCTCTGAAGTTAAAGACAAGAGCAAAGCTGTGGCCTGAAGCCACAAGTACCTGTGCGAGTGTTGAGCCAAACCAGAAAGCTCTCTACCTTTGTCTCTCTGCAAAGATCCGTCTCTCACAAAGAAGGAGTGTTGCAAAATGGCTGCCATTTCTACTGCAGGAGGAGTGCCCTTTAATTAGCGCCCCCCGCGCCCCGCAGCGACTGGGAACCGTTCCCCTCTACCAGTCGCTAGGGGCGCCAGGTGCGCAATAGGCCGGCGCCACTGAATTTCCGGTTTGGGGCGCACAAAGGGCGTTGCACAATGAAATGACGTCAGGATCTGCGCGCGCAGCTGAGAGCGCGCAAAGGCTTTGCGCCGCCGCTAAATCTTTACTGAAGTTGGGGAGAGGCGCAGATCGCGCAGCGCCCAGCCGCTAGCCGCCTAGCGCCCCACATCTCCTCCTCCTAAGGCGCTAGCGGCTGGCGCAAACAACTGAATTTCTAGGCCATATTGTTTTTTAAAAAAGTTAATTACTTTCTAAATCTTTTATCTAATCTCATTCATTTTTCTACCTTTCCTCGTTTTTGCAGGTAGGCCTCGAAGCCTGGGCATCTGTTGCCAGCCATGCTGGACCCTAGGCAATTGTTTTGTGGCAAGCTCCCCCCGCCCCTCACCCCCCACACCCCCCCGCTGGGCCCGATTCCGAACCAGCGGCCAGCCATCTTGGTAAAGGCTGGCTGGGCTCACTGCAACTTCCTCGCGCTTCATTCGGGGGGGGGAGGGGGGGCGGGGCTCGGGAGGGGAGGGGGAGCGGAAGGGTTACCCCGGCAACCAGGCTCGCCAGCCGCAATCGGCCGCTCAGGCCCAGGCCCGGAGATCGGGAGGCGGAGAGGGGAGGAGTGTTACCAAGGCAACCGGGCCCGGCCAGCCGCAATCGGCCGTCTCAGGCCCAGGCCCGGAGATCGGGAGGCGGAGAGGGGAGGAGGGTTACCAAGGCAACCGGGCCCGGCCAGCCGCAATTGGCCGTCTCAGGCCCGGTCTCAGGAGGGCGGGGCTCAGGCTCACCGGGGTGCTGCGCTCGGCATGTCAGTGCGTGGGGTGTGTAGGGGGTTTCTCTTGCTCTTTCTGGTCTCCTGCCAGGCTTCGTGCAATAATTACCCTTGAGTGGTTCGACCCACTCCCCCTACGGTTCTAGACCTTGGACTTAGGTGCAGAGAACAGTAGTGCAGAGAAAGAACTCAATAGACCAGGTTGAATAGCACGAAATGGATGCTTTTATTTTTAAACAGTTTGAAGCATTACAAAATACATGTCATAGGCACAGATTAAAGTTACTACAATCATGCACAAATTTATGAACTTGACTCTATGGAAATGGGGAACACACGGCACATCGAAAAAGGGGAAACACATTACGATTTCCCTTAACTCCCTCCCCTATACCTAAACTAAGTTTCGACCTGGGGAACTTGGGATCATGCTCACCACTCTCGAAATCGCGAGAAAGGGGGTTCGCAGCCTTTTTGGCACCGCTTTCCGTCGTCACGTGGATTTGGAAACTTCTGGCGCAGTCGATATTCTCTCCTCCCTCGAGGCGGTGGGGTAGACCCAGCCTCGATGAGCGCTCGTTAAGGTTGAGATCCACAATCGTGGGTTTTTGTTCATGGAGCAGACCTAGATGCAGGTTATGCACATGGGAGAATCTTGTGGCATCGATCGCCGGTTCTCCAGAGGGTTTCTTCTCCGTCGGCCTGGGTCGTCGATGATCTCCCGACCCCAGTACCCGGGCCACCCTTGTCGTCTTCTCGTCGTGGCCGAGCCTTGTTTGGCTGAACACCGGCCACGTTGTCCTTTTTTCCGAAACCGTCCGTCTTTAAAAAGACGAAAACGTTTTCATCGATCTGCCGAAGTGGAAGAGGCGCCGATCCGGGCACCGTCCGCCCTTCGTTCGTTCCTCGTAGAAGAAAGTTCTTGAAGAAATGGAAGCCTGAAGTCGCCCAACAAGAAGCCGTGGCAGTGAAGAAGAAGTTGTTCAAGTAACCCGAAGTCCGAAGCCACTTAGATGGACTTTCAATCCATAGTTATACTCTTTTGGGACAGTCTTATCTCCCGCCAAATCATAGTCCTGTCTTTGTATTAATTTTGGCGGGCAGAAATCTCTGCAGGGGCGCTTTGTCTTGTAACGGAGCCGGTGATAACTTAAACTGGCCTTCCTGGCCGATAATGTCTTTCAATGTCTTTTGCATTGTCACCGTGGCTCGGTTCGCATATTGATCGGTCCGGACATTTTCCTTGATGGCTGCTAAACGGTTTTTCCTTTGTACTATAAATGGGTATAAGTGTTTTTACATTGTCCGCCCATATCTTGATGGGCCCCATCCTGTACTTATAATCCATTGAATATGTATGCTGTTGCTCTGAGTTTCGGTTCCCAGAGACTGGCTTTCGTGGGCTCACTGTCTTCAATCCACAAGCCTGTCTGGCTTGCAGTAACAGAAATAAAATGGTTCATAAACTGATCACGGGGCCTGGTGGCCATTTTGTATGCCCTTTTATCAAAGGTTTTTCTGTGCAAGCTTACTTTGGTCAATAAACAGTCTTATTTTATCCAGTTTTCTTGCGTGATTTTTGCTGAAAATTGCGAATCTTACAGGCCCCCCTGTGATACTGATAGCTTGCTTAAAGTATCAATAATCC
Source organism: Somniosus microcephalus (assembly GCF_052327205.1). NCBI lineage: Eukaryota > Metazoa > Chordata > Chondrichthyes > Squaliformes > Somniosidae > Somniosus > Somniosus microcephalus. The sequence goes on along the minus strand of NC_140996.1, from coordinate 82,302,929 downwards.
TTGATGAGCAAATTTTCCCTGATTCCCCACATCCAAACATTCCTGGCACTTAACTATCTATGCCCCTCACGACACATGCAGTTCCCATTTCCGGAGAAAATGAAAATTACCTCATGCACATTTGGAATCATAGACAGCAAATCTTAAACTATAACACCTTCACCTGTCAGATGGGCAGGGGTTGATACCCTTTTGCGCCATCTGCATGCATCTTTTATTAATCCAAAAAAACTTAAGAACAACTAATAACATAACAATACTTATTTCCTTATAACCCAAAACAATCAAAAAAAAAATTTTTTTAAATGGAGGGACGCTTAATCTTATACTAGCAGCTTAGAGTGGGGTATCTGCTTCCCCCATTCGCACATAGCGTTCTCTCCATTCTCCTGTGTTCTCGTGCCTCTGGACGCGTTTGCCTCTTTTGCAATGCACGAAGAGCAAAAATATCACAATCAAAACCTGACATACTACTAGGATATGGGATGCTATTCTAATCCAGGCGGGGACCTCTATGTTGGTGAACAAGTCCCACCATGGTGGGATGGTTATGTCCAATATGTCTTTTCCTATCTCTAAAGTCTTCTGCTCCAGTGTGTAGAAATGTTTCTGCGAAATTATAACGGCTTTTAAAATCTTGGTGAGGTGTTCGGGAAGAGGGGGAATGACATAACCAAAATGCGCGACAAATCGTTGTAAGTCTGTGAAATTCTCTTTGATAGTGATGTGTACGGTGGAGGGCGCAGGAATGGGAACAATTCGTTGTTGTGCCACTTGAACCTCGGCCCTGGGTTTGAAACAGAAACTGCTATCACCGACCGAACACCACTCGTGTTGTCCATATCGGTACTGAGGCGCTGCAGTGGTGACGCAGTATGTCCCACCCCCGATATATGCTACCTGTGGGGGCACATGGTCCTCTGCCATTGCCTCCATGGTGCAATTCACCGGCTTCGCGCTAGCGGTTCTGAACCCGCACTGTGGTTTCAAAAAGGCATTCAAGTGCTGGGGACACAGGATGATGTGTGCTCCCCGGCTCCGACATCCCGAGAGGTCGGTGCCTGTCATCGTACGCTCCCATCTGATGACGTAAGGCGGGACCACTGCGTAACGAATGTGTGTGCCCCCCTGAATGACTCCAATGTTCTCTACTCTGTATACCGGGGCGGGCTTTGCTGCGGGACCCAACACCGGCATTCTTACTACTATTCCCATAATAGTGTGATTCGAATGTCCGCAGTCCACTGGAACTGGGTATGCTTCTGCGGCTAGTCTGAGCTGGCACGGGCTTAATGCATTCTCAAAAGGGTGGAGCGCTTGCAAGTGCTTGTTGCTGATCCAGGACGGGACCAAACCCTGTTTTAAATCCTCAAGATTACTGCGGCCCTCGCCCAATAACCACGCCCCGTACAGCACACAGGCCTCGTTTTGCGCAGCTTGATCGGACCAATTCCGATCCTCCTTAATGAGTGCATTTACCGTTCTCGCGTGTTTCTCCAGCTCAGCAATTATGTCCTTAAAGTGTAGTGTCATGGCCTGGTCCTCATGCAACTCAGAACCCACGACCTTGTTTTCGTCTGTCAATATGTTCCTTAACTGGGCTTTTAAACCGTTGATCTGTGTCTGCAGCTCCACGTTATCTAGAGCGTTGACAACAGATGTCCCGGTATTAAAAGCAGTGAATATGTCATTTACAGTACCCCTTCTTTGCCTCCCGACTCGATCCAAAACTTCTGGCGGTGTGGTGTATAATTTGTCTCTGTCGATGTCGGCAAAGTCAAATTCGTAAAATTGTCTAAACATACTGGTTAACAGGGCCTGGTATAATTGTTCCGTTTCTTTGGGACACCACTCCGGCAATCTTACCTCAGTGAGATTTAAAATCACTGAGGCCACCGCGTAGTGTACCCCTTGGTACAGCACCTGACCGGTGGGTACCAATACTAAACCGTTCCCGGGTCCCTTGGTGGTGGTTGGGCACCCTCCTTTCTGGGCTAGTGCGACCGGAAGCGTGGGCAGGGGCTTGCGTGGGCGGGTGATGAGTTCAGTGGCGTTCACCGGAATAGGGGAGTATGGGGCTCCGCACGCTCGAGTGCTAACATCCCATCTCATCCCCTTCCCTTCATCCTGCCACTGCCTCTGGAAGAAGATGGACACGCCCTTGGGGCAGACGTGTCTCGAACCCCACATACAGACATATATTCCCTCATCCGGTTCCCACCATTTGTCCCAACACACACGTAATTGTCCGTGAGTTCCCGTAATAGTCCGATGGGTATTATTACCCAGTCGCTCCCACTCGACCGTAGAGCTTCTCATGTCCTTTCCCAGCTTTCGTAGCCACCACCATCGCCTTGGTGGTACGTTCCCATTGCACACCAGACAAATCCTCTTTCCCACGGTGACGCTGACTCTGGGCGCTAGGATCCTCACTCGAGGGCACGTTAATGAAGTCTCTTGGTAGGCAAAACCGAAATTGCTGGAATATTCCGTAGAGTTCGTTCCCAGCCAACCTGGCCATCTCCCTTGGTGGAAGTAGGTGGCGGTTTCCTCTACCTCTCGCTCCCCCGTCCCATCCGTTGCGATGGGGGCCGTGTCCCCGGAGCACCCGAAAATGATGACGTCCTTGGTGCGGCCTCGGTAGGCCCACCCGCACCCGATCGCCATGAACGCGACGACAATCCTTTCCATCGTATCCCAGGTTTCTGTAACCAACAAAATGATGTAGCCGGGCTCCCGATAGGTGCTGGCCTAAATTAATTGGATGCGCGGGTTCCTGGACCCCGCTCCCTAACAAACACACATACCGGGCAGACCTCAAAATTGTACTCTTAACACCATATATTTACATTCCTTAAACTATGACCATAATTACCTATCTTAACTTATGTACAGCGCCGCCCTCCGTGGGGCGGCTTTCCGAATCCCTGTGAGGTCTGTCGTGTGCCACACCCTGCGGTGGGGCTGCATTGATCTTTGGCCTTGATCCCCCGCAGCCTGTCGCTGCTGAACAGGGATCATGTCTTCCTGGGGCTGCTTTAAACCGTGGTTGGGGAGGATGGGGAGAATCTGGCCAAAATTTTCTGGGCTGGGGCGCTCGAGCCGACCTACGAGGGGCTGCTTTGGGTTGGGCTCCCGGGGCCAATGGACCTGGGGTCGTGACTGTTACCGTTACAGCCTGTGGTTCCTCCACAGCTGCCGGCTCCAGCTCCCCTCCCTCAGGCTCCGCCCCCCCGGGGTCGGGATCTGTTGCTTCCGACTCCACCTCACCTGTCCCTACAGGTAACGAGTCTCCACCCCCACTCCCTACCTCCCCCAAGCTTGAGTCGAGGGCGGGACTGCCGTCCTCTGACTCTTCCTCCTCCGTGATTGGGTCTAAAGCGAGGTTGAGCTGTTCGGGCTCTCCCCTGCCTAAATCCCATTCAAAAGATGAGACCTCCCACTCCAATGGGATGGCCTCTCCCTTCACGCAGGCTACTGCTCCAGCCTGTGTGGTCTGTGACTCTGTTACAGGCTGAGGATCTTTGTTCTCAGACCTGGTCCCCTTTGGTGGCCCTTGTGTACCCGGTTTCAACAGTTTACACTGGTTGATGTGAAACCATTTGGTACGTCGGGGCGTCTTCACTGCATAAACCATGGGGCTGGCTTTGTCTACAATGCTGTATGGCCCCATGTACAGTGGTTCAAAACTCCCTACCCTGGCGTAGTTTCGGACCATGACCTGGTCCCCGACTACCCACTCTTGTTGTTTCCGAGGTTCCAACAACAGTTTATTTCCCTGGTGCTGTCTTCCCATGTTCCCAGCCGCCTGCCCATAAATCTGTCTCAGGCGCTCCAAGAGGGTTTGGGCGAATTTGTCCCGTTTCACCTCTCGGAGCTGGCCCTCAGTGAGCACCGGGGCTAGCACATGGGTGGGTGTTCGCATGATCCTTCCAGTCATTAACTCGTGCGGGGAATACCCCGTGCTTTTGGACTGGCTGGCTCGGATCCCCATGAGGACTAAAGGCAGGACCTCCGCCCATTTCTGGGGCGAGCCCATTGTCTCTTTCCTCAGCTTTTCCTTGAGGGTCCGATTCATACGCTCAACAATCCCGGATGACTGGGGATTGTATGCTACGTGCCACTTTCCCTCAATGCCCAAGAGCCTGAGGGCGTTCTGCATTACTTGACCGGTGAACTGACTCCCTTGGTCGGACTCTACAAAACGGGGGAGTCCCCACCGTGAGAACACTTCCCGAATCAAGATCTTAGCAGTACCCAGTGCCGTAGCTGTTCTGCACGGGAAGGCTTCTACCCATTTGGTGAACACATCTACCAGGACAAGGCAGTACTTATAGCCTCCCTGGGCAGCGGGCAGGGGCCCTATGTAGTCGACCTGAATCGACTGCCATGGTCCCTCTACCCTCCTGATGTGCCCCATGGGCACCTTCCTTTTGTGGGGGTCTGGGTTGTTAGCAGCACACACAAGACAGCTTGCGCAGAACTCGCGGACATCGTCCCGAAGTCCCGGCCACCATCCCGCCTGCTCCACCCGTTGCCAGGTGACCTCAGGTCCGGGGTGTCCCGCTCCTGGACCCTCGTGGGCCAATTGCAGGAATTCCCTTCGGTGCTGCTGCGGCACAACCCACTGCTCCTTTCGGAACAGCATACCTTCTTTGACTGTGAGGGCTGCCGTACTGTACGGACCTTCTACCTGTTTGCCCTCTGTGATGGCTTTTAGGACTGCTTTTAGGGCGGGATCCAGGGTTTGGACGGTCTTTAGGTCTGGGGGCGGCGTCACCCCTGTGTTCCCGGGAATTCCCTCCCTGCCTTGGATCGCCGCCACGGGTCCGGGTTCGTATGGGTCCCAGAGAATGCCGTTGCGGGCACCCTCCCTGGCTAGCGCATCCGCCTGCTGGTTGCCCTGACTGCGGGGTTCTGTAATGGAGTGAGCCTTCACCTTATGGATGAACACCTCTCCTTTCTCCCCCACAGCTGCTAGGATCTTCTCCAGCAAGGGCTTAACTGTTAAAGGCCGCCCGTCCGCGGAGGTGTACCCGCGTCGGGACCAGATGGCGAGGTACTCTGTACACGAATTACACGTGAACATGCTGTCTGAGCAAATCGTGTATGGGGTTGGGAAAATCTCGGGGTGGGTAACCACGTACGCCACCGCGGACAGTTCAGCCTGCTGCGCGCTCATAGTGCTGGGGAGCTTAATTGCCAGGGCAATGTTTGCCGCAGGGTCATAAACTCCACACCCTGTGAGTCGCTTGCCGTCAGCTACAGTGCTAGAACCGTCTACGTAGATCTCGCGGCCCGTGGGATGTATCCCGGCCCGTAAACCTATGTTAACTTCCCATACCCCTTCTACGGAACATTGATGGGCTGTCCCGGGATATGCCATATTGGCTGCGAGCCTTGGCGCGCAGAGGCCTTTAACTTTGAGATCCATCTGGGAAAGGAGGAGGGTCCAGCGCGCAATCCGAGCGCTGCTTATGGTCCCATCCTTAATCCTCCCATCCAGAAGCATCTTCGTGGGGGTGTGATGGGTGAGGAGCGTAATGGGAGAGGTCCCTGTGAAGATCACTGATCTGTTCACAGCCCAATGCGTGGCCAGGAGATGCCGTTCGCAATTGGAGAAACTCCTCTCCACATCCGTGAGCACCCTGGAGGAATAAACTACTGGTCTTAGCTTGCCGTGCCGCTCTTGGAGCAGCACTGCGCTCAGGCTGTCCCCACTAGCGGCTACCTCCAGAAAGAACTCCTCTCCCCCATCTATGGCCCCTAGGGCTGGCGCGGTCTGCAGATCTCTTTTCAACTTCTCGAATGCTGCCTGGCACCCCTCGTCCCAAGACCACTCGACTCCCTTGTGTAAGAGTCGAAGTAGCGGGGCCGCTGTGGCAGCATAGTCCTCGATGAAATCTCTGCAGTACCCGGTCAATCCCAAAAAGGACCTTACACCCGTTACTGTGTTGGGAATCGGCAGATCTTGTATAGATTCCCGTCTGGCCTTATCTATGGCTCTTTCCCCAGCGCGGATGGCCAGACCCAGGAATTTAACTTCCTGCTGGCCGATCTGGGCTTTCTTTGGGTTTACTTTGAAACCCTTCCTTTCTAACAGTTCCAACAATTCGGCTAACAGTGGGCCGTGCTGCTCCCTTGTATCTGTGAACAGGAGTAAGTCGTCCACATACTGCACTATCTGGTTGGGCTGGCTGAACTCTTTCAAACTCCCCGCCATGCACTGATGGAAAATGCTGGGGCTGTTGTGAAAACCCTGTGGTAAGCAGTTCCAGGTGTACTGTTGCCCTTTGAAAGTAAAGGCAAACTTGTACTGGTCCTCCCGCCGCAGCGGAATGGACCAAAAACCGTTCGAGATGTCCAGCACCGTGAATGTGGTCGCCGATGCTGGAATACTCCCTATTAAGTCTGCAACTGCTGCTACCGTGGGCGCGCAGGCTGGGATATTACTATTGAGGACTCTATAGTCCACCGTGGCTCTCCACGAATTGTCCGGTTTCTTTACCGGCCATAATGGGGAGTTCACGTGGGTGGCTATCATCCTCAACACGCCCTGCTGTATCAATGAAGATATTGCTGTCTCCATGTTGGGTTCTGCCTCCTTGGGGAAATTATACTGCTTTTGGGGTCGGATCATGGGGTCCCCGTCTACGCTGACTTCGAACCCAGTGACTCTCCCGCAGTCGTGCTTGTGGGTGGCGAACACGGTCAGATTTTCTGACACACGCGCCTGCAAGTCCGTTGGGACGTTTGTTATCATGAGCTCGAGATCGTAACCTCCTGATGGCTTCATAGTGCACAGGGCCCCCTTTTCTTCCTTCCCCGGGATTACGACTACCTTACCTAAACCGCCCTCGGCTCCCCAGAGACAGTGATTTCTCAGGTCCACGAGGATCCCGTGTTCCACCAAGAAATCAGCCCCGAGGATGCCTTTCCCCCCCCCCTCTTTCCACTTCAATAGGATGCACGTCCATGTGGTGTGGAGCGCTCCCAACTGAATGGAGAGCGGGAGGGAGTGCGCGCCAGCCTGTGCTCTACCTGTGAAACACGCTACTAAATATGGAGCCTGGGCGGACAGAGGTGAGGCAAAAGGTTTGTCCGTGTGGATCACGGTACACGAAGCTCCCGTATCCAACAGGTAACTACCCCTTTGTTTCTCCACCTCCATCTCCACCACAGGTCTTCTCCAAGCGTCATAGCGGAGCGGACACAAGTAGATGGGCTGCGCGGGCGTCAGTCATTTAGGTGTTTCGGCTGGGGTCTCGGGGGCGATAGGGCTGTTAGCAACCGCTACCTTCCCCTGCCAGGTCATCAGAGACCGCATAGTCTCCAAGACTGACTCGATCGCAGCGGGGTCCACAACCGCACCACCCCCTTTATTCGGGGCAGAGGCTACGGTTGGGTTCTGGACTGGTGTTGGGGCAGCGGCCTGCACTTGTGGTTGTGCTGGTGTTGGGTAAACTCTCGGGCCGTTGGCGACTCGGGCTTGGGCTTGATCTTGGGCTGCGGCGAACGCTCTCTCCCTCTTATCCTTCCAAGGATTCCTACAGTCCTTGCGCCAATGACCCTCCTTCCCACACCCGTAACAACTGCTATTTGCTTGGGGATGGCGATTTCCCTCCTGACGCCATTCCTTTTTAGCAGAGGCTGCGGGTCTCACCTCATGCACCTTTCCTTTCACAACAGGCGTTTTCTTGCCCTTGTTGTTTCTATAACTGATCGTGAGCTGATCTAGTACTACTTCCTCCGTGGAGCGGGCGTTAGTGGGGTCAAACCATGCTTTGGCCTGTTCCTTCACTACTGGCAGGCAACCTGCTACCAGGCACCGAAGCCAGTGAGCCCTTTGTTCGCCATCCAGCCCGGCCCGGGCCGGCCCGCCCGGGCAGCTGCGCCGATACACTGGCCACAACCTGTCGGCGAAAACCCGTGGGGGTTCTCCCTCTAGCTGCACTGTCTTTTCTAAACGGAGGAACGGAGTTCCGTCCCCCTCTCCCATGATCTCCAGAATCTCATCCCGTAGCAACTCATAGTCCCTGTGCCCTCTCTTGCTCTCGTCAGGGAGACACTTGAGGAGCGAACTGTCCAGGGAGAACAGCAGCATTTTAGACTGTTCAACCCCGTCGCAGTCATTGACTGCTGCGGTCTGCTCCACGTCCCTGAAATGCACGGAGGGATCTCCTGACTCGGAGAGTTTTGGGATGTGACTTATCATCTCTCTTAGCTGTCGTGCGCTATGAGGCATTATGATCTGACTCTCAAGGGGTCCGTCATCGCCATTTTCTTCATTTGGACCGATCCTCCGGTGTCTCGTTGGACACATTGGCGCCGACCCCGACTCTACTGTCTGGGGTTGCTCTACCTCAGGGCTTTCTTCCTCTACCGTCTCCGTCTCCTGTCCCGGAGTCCAAGACTCCTCATAGGCAGGAGGCGCAGAAGGTTCGGGGGTTGGTACCCCAACTGCCTCTTGTGGAATCGGTCTTTTGGATTCCTTGGCTAGCAACAGTTGACTCGCTGGTGGATTTATGAGACACACCAACCCGTTTGCCTTCGCTAGGGCCTTTCTCAGGTCCTCTAGCTCCCGGCGGCAAGTGCTGTGGTCGGTGTTCTCAGATCTATCCTCCATGGCCATCTTATATGCTGCCCTGGCTCCCAGGAGCTTTTCCTCTTGGGCATCTACTTGTTTGGCTAGACGGGAACACCTCTCTCTCATTCTACCTTCACTGGCCTTGGCCTCAACGACCTGACATTTTAAATATTCTACCCGGGTTTCATGGCAGCGAATTACAGAGCGGCGTTCCTGGTTCAGCGCGTCAAGCGATTCAATCAGTTTTTGACCTCCCGCAACCTTTTCCTCTACGCCTTTAAGCAAGCCGTTGATCTGGACTGTCTGTGCTGCAACTACCTGGTCCAAAAGCTGGACTTGCTTCTTGTAGCACATCAGCCAGACCGCCTTTTCTACAGATTTCTTATGCTCTCTACCCGCTGTCCACTTGATGGCTGTGTCTAGCGGGCGCCTATCCCTTAGTAGATCAGATATCCATTGTTTTGTGAGGTTGACTTTTCCGAAAACATAATCTGCTATTCTTTCATCCATCACATTTCGTTTATTCAGATCTTGATCTAACACACTACTTTCCTGCTGCCAAGGTCCTGCCGCGGTCGCCATTTCTGTAGGGGGTTTCTCTTGCTCTTTCTGGTCTCCTGCCAGGCTTCGTGCAATAATTACCCTTGAGTGGTTCGACCCACTCCCCCTACGGTTCTAGACCTTGGACTTAGGTGCAGAGAACAGTAGTGCAGAGAAAGAACTCAATAGACCAGGTTGAATAGCACGAAATGGATGCTTTTATTTTTAAACAGTTTGAAGCATTACAAAATACATGTCATAGGCACAGATTAAAGTTACTACAATCATGCACAAATTTATGAACTTGACTCTATGGAAATGGGGAACACACGGCACATCGAAAAAGGGGAAACACATTACGATTTCCCTTAACTCCCTCCCCTATACCTAAACTAAGTTTCGACCTGGGGAACTTGGGATCATGCTCACCACTCTCGAAATCGCGAGAAAGGGGGTTCGCAGCCTTTTTGGCACCGCTTTCCGTCGTCACGTGGATTTGGAAACTTCTGGCGCAGTCGATATTCTCTCCTCCCTCGAGGCGGTGGGGTAGACCCAGCCTCGATGAGCGCTCGTTAAGGTTGAGATCCACAATCGTGGGTTTTTGTTCATGGAGCAGACCTAGATGCAGGTTATGCACATGGGAGAATCTTGTGGCATCGATCGCCGGTTCTCCAGAGGGTTTCTTCTCCGTCGGCCTGGGTCGTCGATGATCTCCCGACCCCAGTACCCGGGCCACCCTTGTCGTCTTCTCGTCGTGGCCGAGCCTTGTTTGGCTGAACACCGGCCACGTTGTCCTTTTTTCCGAAACCGTCCGTCTTTAAAAAGACGAAAACGTTTTCATCGATCTGCCGAAGTGGAAGAGGCGCCGATCCGGGCACCGTCCGCCCTTCGTTCGTTCCTCGTAGAAGAAAGTTCTTGAAGAAATGGAAGCCTGAAGTCGCCCAACAAGAAGCCGTGGCAGTGAAGAAGAAGTTGTTCAAGTAACCCGAAGTCCGAAGCCACTTAGATGGACTTTCAATCCATAGTTATACTCTTTTGGGACAGTCTTATCTCCCGCCAAATCATAGTCCTGTCTTTGTATTAATTTTGGCGGGCAGAAATCTCTGCAGGGGCGCTTTGTCTTGTAACGGAGCCGGTGATAACTTAAACTGGCCTTCCTGGCCGATAATGTCTTTCAATGTCTTTTGCATTGTCACCGTGGCTCGGTTCGCATATTGATCGGTCCGGACATTTTCCTTGATGGCTGCTAAACGGTTTTTCCTTTGTACTATAAATGGGTATAAGTGTTTTTACATTGTCCGCCCATATCTTGATGGGCCCCATCCTGTACTTATAATCCATTGAATATGTATGCTGTTGCTCTGAGTTTCGGTTCCCAGAGACTGGCTTTCGTGGGCTCACTGTCTTCAATCCACAAGCCTGTCTGGCTTGCAGTAACAGAAATAAAATGGTTCATAAACTGATCACGGGGCCTGGTGGCCATTTTGTATGCCCTTTTATCAAAGGTTTTTCTGTGCAAGCTTACTTTGGTCAATAAACAGTCTTATTTTATCCAGTTTTCTTGCGTGATTTTTGCTGAAAATTGCGAATCTTACAGGTGGCACGGAGCTCAGTAGAGCCATCGCCGGCAGTGGGGAGAGGGTCTGCTGGCTCACCCACTCCCTTTCTCCCACCTCTTTCCCCCACCTCCTCCACCCCTCCCCTCTCCCCCACCCCTCCCCACTCCCCCACCCCTCCCCTCTCCCCCTCCCCTCCTCTCTCACTCCACCCCCTTCCCTCCCCTTCCTCCCCCCTCCTCCCTCCCCTTCCTCCTACACCACTTCCCCTTCCTCCCCCCTCACTCCTCCCCCACTCCCCTCCCCTCCCCTTCCTCCCCCCTCCCCTCCCCCTCCCCTTCCCCTCCCCCTCATCCCCCTCCCCTTCCCCCCTCCCCCTCCCCTGCCCCCTCCCCTTCCTCCCGCCCCCTCCCCTGCCCCCCTCCCCCTGCCCCTCCCCTCCCCCTCCCCCCCGCTCCCCCTCCTCCTCCCCTTCCCCCCAGTCATGCTCTCTCCCCCTTCCCCTTCCCCCCTTCCCCCCTCCTTCCCCCACTTCCCCCCTCCCCCTTCCCACCCTTCCCCTTCCCCCCTTCCCCACCTCCTTCCCCCCTCCTTCCCCCCTCCTCCTTCCCCCCCTCCTTCCCCCATCCTCCTTCCCCCCCTTCCCCCCCTTGCCCCCCTCCTTTCCCCTTCCCAGTCACTCTCTCTCTTCCCCCCAGTCACTCTCTCTCTTGCCCCCCAGTCGCTCTCTCTCTTTCCCCCCCAGTCGCTCTCTCTCTTCCCCCCAGTCGCTCTCTCTCTTCCCCCCCAGTCGCTCTCTCTCTTCCCCCCCATTCGCTCTCTCTCTTCCCCCCCAGTCGCTCTCTCTCTTCCCGCCCAGTCGCTCTCTCTCTTCCCCCCCAGTCGCTTTCTCTCTTCCCCCCCAGTTGCTCTCTCTCTTCCCCCCAGTCGCTCTGTCTCTTCCCCCCCAGTCGCTCTCTCTCTTCCCCCCCAGTCGCTCTCTCTCTTCCCCCCCAGTCGCTCTCTCTCTTCCCCCCAAGTCGCTCTCTCTCTTCCCTCCAAGTCTCTCTCTCTCTTCCCCCCCAGTCGCTCTCTCTCTTCCCCCCAAGTCGCTCTCTCTCTTCCCCCCAAGTCGCTCTCTCTCTTCCCCCCCAGTCGCTCTCTCTCTTCCAACAACATGCCCTCAAAAAAGCCTCGGCACTGCCGGGCACTTCAGCTTATATAATAAAAGGATCGCGGTGTCTGTCCATGTGTCTGTCTGTCTGTGTGTATGTTATGTCCGGGCTTCACTCAAAAGTTATAGAGCGTACCTACACATATGTTATATCAAAAGAAAGCTTATGATTAGGGGAGTGTCA